>NW_020837948.1:77264872-77438256 GCF_003676395.1 Aethalodelphis obliquidens | reverse complement strand
TCTCACTGCTGTGGCCTCTCCCGTTGCAGAGCACAGGCTCCGGACGCGCAGGCCCAGCGGCCATGGCCCACGGGCCCAGCCGCTCCACGGCATGCGGAATCCCCCCGGACCGGGGCACGAACCCGCGTTCCCCGCATCGGCAGGCGGACTCCCAACCACTGCGCCACCAGGGAAGCCCCCAGGGCTTCTTTGTTAAACCACATTCTCTGCTCGACTTCAGAGCCAACTCCTCTCTATTGCCAGTGCTTAGCAGGTGTGGTTGGTTCCCTTGCTCATTAGGTGGGTACAATTAAGCTTCTGGCCAAGTGATGCAGGAGTAATCTCTATTTACTCTTTGATTTCCCAAGCCCTCTCTTCTCAGGCTAAGTCTTTTGGTTTAGTAAAGCGAAAGTGATTTTTCAGGCTTGGCCAAATCTTTCTTTGTGTATGTGCTGTGAAAAGTAAACATCTTTAACTTACGGCCAAAGAAATAAGAGTCACTTTGAATTGTTTTCACTTTGAGATCTGTTGTTTGATGAGGTCCGCTTGCAGAAAAAAGAATATAAATTTATCTGGAGAGTTCTTAAGGGAAGTTCAGGCACAGTGCAGACTTGATTCTTCTTGTCCTGCAGAGTCAACAATTATTTGTTTCTCTCTTGAAGTTCCAGTAAAACACCATACAAGAGTCACAGGGTGCTTGTGTTATTTTTCCTCAGGCATCGTATCTACTTTATACCTAAGTAAATTGTCCTTTCGGCTTTCCCTGTTACATAATTCCCTGATTCTTTTCATATGGTAAAAGGAGTAGACCGTGGAATAAAGGGAACCACAATTTCAGCATTTGTGCTTGGAATTCCCCAAAGCAGCCCTGCAGTAACCTTAAGCTATTCCCACCTGTAAGTATTCTCTAGTTGGACAACATGATATTGCTTTCCTCTCTCCAGTGACACTTTAAAATCTCCTTTAGGAGCTCAAGTTTACATTTTATTGTCATCTGCCTGGCAGCAGGCAGTGCCGGTGGCAAATGGTGTCAGAAGGAAAATCTGACAGCGGAGTTAATTAGTAGATGGCACTGTGGAGTGTTGTCAAGCTGCCAGTGGGGATGGGAGGTGCTTTGGGTAGAAGTATGCAAAGATATTCTCCAAGGATCAAATATTTGTATTTCTCATATTACTTTTTCTTTTTGTTGGCATCCATACCTTCGGGAAATGCATTAAATTAATCAGTAGATGTTATTTCTAGTCATAGATGACTGGTGTTTTCACAATATCCACACAGTGTTTCATTGCCTTAACAACTTTTTCATGTGTGATCACCTGTTGGAATAGAATTCAAATAGTGCTTCAAGGATTTTCATATTATTCAACAGATCTTTTAAGAGAGACAGGGCCCTTCATTTTCTGCTGGCTTATTTGGGGCTATACTTTTGAGCCAGGAAATAGTTTTCTATTTTGTCTAGAATTTTTTTTTTCTCTCTTTGAAGTCTTTTCCCCTGAGGCTTTTCAATACAATTTTCCCATTAGATACTATTGCTAAAAAAAAAAAAAGAAGAAAACAATATTAATTTTCATACATCTCTTTAAATTTCCTAAGCTCATTATAGATGGATGGATGACTAGATAGATAGACTATAGCTAGATATACTTTATAGATAGATCATAGATTCCCGGTGTTTCTTGCTCTTTGTGAATAAATGAAAACATTATGGAAGAAATTGACCATTTTAACAATTTTAAAAGTTATTTCATACATATAGTTGATTTTGATACTTGTCTACATTGGCAATAAAGAGGCTATTTAGGATAAACTAAAAAGACCATTTTCTTCATTACTTCCAGAGATGTAAAATCTACATTAACCCTCAAACTATTTAAATAGTCTTTATACACTTTTGGTAACATTTTCTGATAGATCATGGGTTTAAATTCTTCAAGCTATTAACTTGGCAGCATTATAAGACAAATCCATCCTATAATCATTCATTTGAAATATTTTACACAATATCATACAATGCATAACTTTGGCCATTACTATGTATTTTACTATACCAAATATTTTAAAATTAATGTCAATTGTCCAAGATAGAGATAATTACAATTAAAATTAAATAATGTTATTATTAATATTATTAATATTTTCATTCCATATACCAAGGTAGTAGCTAACATAAAATTTAAATAACACACTTTTTGGGAAAAAAGTTCATTTATCCCCAAATTATGTATTTTATGTTTTAGAATTCAATCAGTTCTTTACTAAATCATTGTATAACACGTTTGAGGCTTTAAGATCTTTTGGGATGGGGTATACAGCTTATACACATAAATGACAATATGGAATCATCAATATTTATTAAGTGTCTATTCTAGGGTAGTACTATACTGAGCTTTGGCCTTGAGAAATGACAGGCACAGTCATCTCAAGTAGTTCAGTTTGTTTAAGGGGAATCAGAAAACAGACTACTAAAAACACTGCAATAAATATTATGATAGAGGTGTGCTCCAGAAACTATGGGAACTCTAATTTAGATTGAAAGAAAAGGAAATTTCCCAAAGGATATGATACCGGAGCTGAATGTTAGACAGTAATAATAATAACAATAACGATGCTACCAAAATATATTGAATGCTTATTATAGAAAGCAATTTATTTACATCATCTCATGCTGTCTTTACATACTATCATATTGTAAAGATAAATGTAATGAGATACATTATTATCCTCACTTTATAAATGAAAATTAATAAACTGCCCTCGGCCATACAACTAGTCAGTGTCAGTGCTTGCTGGGGGAGGATCCAGGTCTGGCTGACTCTGTTATTTCTACTCTGCAGCAGAATCGGTATGACTAAAGCACAGAGGAGTGGAAAAGCGTGGAGTATGGGGGAACTTCAAGTAACTTAGAATGTGTGGACTCTTGGATAGGTGAAGGAACAGGGCAGAGAAATGAGGAGAGAGGGCCAGGGCAGTTCCAAGACCGTCATATGGGCCATGGTCAGGAATTTTATCCCACCAGCTGTGAAGAACCAGGGAAGATATTAAGCCATGGAGTGTTAAGATCAGAGGTGCTCTTTTGAACAATCATTTATTCAACAAGGAGTAATCAAGGAGTAGAGAGTAAAGAATCTAAACTGATCTTCAGATGTTTGGATTGGGGCAGGGGGCTGGGAAGTGGTGGTGTCCGAGAGACAGGAAGTACGTTAAGGAAAAATGTGGAGAGGAGGCAAAGAGCACTGCTTTGGAGACTTTGCTACTTATTTAGGTGGAGGTGGATATAGAGCTCATTTGCCATAATGTAAGTGCTGAGAGTGTATTAAGTGTATTAAGAATAAATGTTTAAAACAGGAAATGTTGGAATTATTTTAATACAAAAATGACAAACTTTGGAATCTGAATCTTCTCCAATTGAGCAGAAAAGATATTGGAGGTTTGAGATTACATATGTTTGGGAGATAATACCCATAGGAAAAGAATCAAGAGGGTAGTTTGACAAATCACCCCACTATTTGAAGTCCCTTTATTAACCTAACAATTTTCTCACATTGATTACTTTCTTTCTATGCTATTCTAAGCTATAGACTCGGAAGAACATTCTATAGATGAGCAGAAATAAGTAAAGCAGGAAATCATTTGAAACTCTGTTGAGCTCTCTTTAGTACATTTTATTTCCTTTATTTATTATACTTTACATATTATTGACATATCAAATTGAGCAAATTGAGCATTTTGCTAAATTATCTCCTACAAATTCTAATTCCATATATATATATGTGTGTGTGTATATGTATATATATATATATATATATATATAATCTCAGCAAATGCTTTGTTTTTAAATCCAGAAACTGGGGTTTATGACTTTGCAGAAGCTATGTGGCTTGGGTATTAAGCTGCAGCTCAACTGATACTTATTGAGAGTATATTGTGGGCTGTCTTCAAGGAGGTGACAATATTTTAGAACACTTTATTAAACTTTAATGTGATATAATTTACTTGGAGAGCTTGTTAGAATGTTTCCTTATTCAGTTAAGTCTGAGGTGGGGCCTGAGAGTCTTCTTCACTATCATAATCCTGGTTATTTCCACAGCTGTTGATCTGTTGCTCCTTCAACAGAAAAGTTTTAGAGAAAATCAACATGTATTTAACTTAGCACAATGTAATCTGAAGTCAGTATTAGAATGAATAAAACACTATGAAAGCTCCGAATTACAGATTATACTTCTTAGGTTTAGACTCATGCTTTGAAATGGGAGATGTGCACTTCTGCAGAAACCAGTGAATGTGCACTTCTGCAGAAACCAGAAACCAGAGATGTGCACTTCTGCAGAAACTATGGACAGACTGTCCAATTATCTTCTGTATATGTTTCAAATCTTTAGCAAGAGGAATCTTCTTAAAGATTCCTCTTTAAGAATCAGAGTCTTAGTAAATACAGCCTTAAAAGTAACAGTTTCACAATCTTCTGCAGAAGGAGGTAACAGTTATAAAATGTAAACCTGAACTAAGTAAATTATTTTGGTGCTATATCACTAAAAACAATGGAACTAAATTTAGGAATAAATGACCACCCAAGAAGGGATGACAGAGAGTCTTAGACGTTTATTAATCCAAGCAATGTACCTTAATTTCAAATTGAGGATAAAAGTATTTTAGGACAAATCTAAGAATTGCCACATAGCACAGATTTCATTCTTTTTTCCCCATAATGAACATGGAAAGAAGCAAGGAGAGAGGGGTATGCTGTGTTTTTAAAGGCCGGCTGCAGTGTGGAAGCAAGCCTGGTGAGAGAGCCTCTGAGGTCTTTGGCCTGTGTTGGCTGGGGGTTGCAAGAAAATGAATTAAATGAAATTAACCCAGCAGCAGCTTTCACATAAAGCATAATTCAAGCAAACTGGAAATACCTGGAAGTGGAGCCAGCTTTGATAAACTATGTGTAGGCCTCTAGCATGCCAGCGCAAAGGAGACGTGAGATGAACTGAAGCAGCAACTGGCACTGGGCAGTGTGGTGAAACAGAGCTATGGAATCACCTCCAAAACATAATCTTTACTAACAGCCTTCTAATCGGATTCTCTGTTTCTCTTCATTTAAAAATATACAGTAATCATTCTTTAATCAGTCTTAGCAAAATCATATATATATATATATATATATATATTTATACACACACACATGTATACACACATACACACACATGGTTTATTCTACTTTTGTTTCTTCTAAATCAATTTTTTTTTTTTAACTGCTACATGGAGGGTCAGAAGCACAGATGCTGAGTCTGTTTTAAATGGCCTAGAAAGCAAAGCACATGCTTTAATCTGATGTCTAGGATGCATTTAAAAAAATTGGATTGAAAAGGATTAGATTAGATTAGACCTTCTGGATTTAAAAATGTTAAAGCTCCATTTATGCTTTAACATAATCTCTTTCTACTCTCTGGAGCCATCAAGCAGAACGCAGTCTTGGGTAGCTTTTTTATTATTATTAAATTTTAGACTTTTTTTTAAACATTCCACTTTCACATTTGTAACAGAAAGAAATCCTCAGAGACTGAGCTAAAAATTCTTTTGACTTGCTGCTAGAGGGAAGGATGGGTACGTATGCCTTCCATTTTTTACAGTGAGTTTTGTGTATTTGTACACACACACAGACACGCATGTGAATATGAATAAGTAGCTTTTATATCCAAATAACAATGCATGCTTTTGAAAAGTGTGCATTTTTATGAAGTTATAGTGGCTAGTACAAAAATTCATTATAAAGCTTAAATGGAAAACATTTATAAGACTTTGTATACTGTACCCCAATTTGACATACTCAACCCCAATCTCTGTAAATAAAAAAGACAAATAACTCTACAACATTTTCAGACTACTGAGATTCTGGAATCAGACTTGCTGCCGTTTTCATGAATCATATAATAGAAAATACAATTATATTTGAAATTATACAAAGTATTCTGAGGTGGAAATTTGAAAAATCTCTGCATGAGCAAGACAAAACTTGTTGGGCAGATATATGTTTATTTCTTAATATTTAATTATTGCTTCTCTAAAACGCCTACACAAGCTAAGATTGACTTGTAAGCACTTGTAAGTTTTGTTACCACTGCACTTGGGTTATACATCTCACAATAACTGCAATTACAAATGATCAATTATATTCATGTAGCTTCAAAGATTTAAGATTTATGGCTTACCCCAAGTAAAGAAGTGCTATCATTTATCTAAGATGTAAACAACATATGTCTGAGATATTAACACACTTTTTAAACTAAACTTACTTTTAACTATATTTTTAAAATTGGAACATGGGCGGTCTTAGCAAAAGGAATATTAGTTTCCTTACTGTCCTCCATGTGAAGTTCAATAACCATGTGGTGTAGGCACCCTAAGGCTGCCTTATAGCCGGACTCAAAGGGTTCACATTCAGAGAGCAGAATCTTCTAGAACAGTATAATTGACAAAGAAAGTGAGTTTTTTCTTTTAGAAGATTCTAAAATACACTTGGCTTCACCTTCTGAGGTCTGCTTTTGGGATTTTGGTAAAAACTTTAATCTTGATTTGGAGGAAAAGGAGAGTCATAAATTCTACATTTCCTTTTTCTCAGTTTAAAAAGGATCCCCTGGTGTTTAAATCAGTTACACTTTAATTTCTGTAACTATGAGACAGAATCTAGCTCTTATCTTTCCTTTTCCATAAAAACCGTGCCAATGGGTAACTAAATAGTTGATGAGAGAAAGTTTCTCTTAACAAGAATATTCCAGCTAATAAATAGAGAAGAAATTATAGAATTAGTATATCTCTATTTTGCAGCCCTTAATGAAAAAAAGGTGTTGGGGGGAGTGAGGCATTTAATGATCCCCAATGGCTGCTAGCAACACAAAATGAGAAATATCTAGTTATTGTGTTTCTCCTGATAAAATCCACAACACCACAAATGAAGTGTTTTGTCTTTTAAAAACTCAAATCTGAATCTGATCAAGCACTACCTACCACTTTGCAGAAAAGGTATGGAGCATGTTGAACAGAACATGTTAAACAATATAATTGGATGGAGTCAGCAAAACTCTGACTCTAGGAAACTCCACATGACAAACAACCCAGTTTTTTTCAACAAATAAATTGCACAGAAGAGAGGGAGAGGGGGTGGGGGAAAGGGTAAAGGAGAATGAGGTCAGGACAGAAAGAAAGAGGGAAAGAGGGAGAGAGAAAGGGAACACATAGATTAGAAGAAACTTAAAAGCTATATCAACCAATTGCAAAATATGAACCTTATCTTCTCCAACAAATACCCTGTAAAATTCTCAACCAGATGTGACAGTTGTCAAATTTTTGAAAGTTGCAATAATTGTTCTATTCTGAGAAGTACTTATTCTCACAAGACAATTTCACAAAGCTGCAAGTAAGTTTTCAGAAGTCCTTTTGCCTCTAGAGAAACAAAAATGGTGATGCGTTTAGTGAGGCCTTAAATTCAGCCAGGTTTCAATAGATCTTACAAGTAAGTCAGTATGTGACTGCCACTGTCACAAACCAAACCCTGACAAGTTAGTAAGCTTGGGCCAACAAAAAACATTATGCTAGATATTAGTAATGTTTCATCTAGTAGCTAAGTGTGGCCAGAAATAGGGTTTTTTTCCTGAGATAGCCAATTAGCCTTCCATATAGTAAACTTCATTATTTTATATTTATAGAAGAATGAAGACTTAATATTTAAAACTATAGCCAAGTTCTAACTCTTGAAAAGAAAAAACAGTAAGAATTAAGAAAGAAAATGAAAGCACTAAAATATAAATCTAAACAAAGGATATATGAAAGCTTTAATAAAGAAATATATTGTAAAAGGAAAATAAAGTATTAAAAAGATACAGTTTGTACAAGGTGGAAAAAAAATCTTACAACAAAAACAAGGAAGAGAAATCCCAGTGCAATGGGAAATGAAATACTCCCACAACACATTATTCTAAAAGGTACTTATTTCATTTGCAACTGGTATTTATACCTTTTAATGTAGAAAAAGACCAGCAAGCAACACATTATGTTAAAAGGTACTTATTTATTTGTTATTTCTATTTAAAGAAGTAATAGCCATACTGTTACATATAGACTGAATGTGAATCTATATTATTAAATCGTACTTTTTTTTTTTTAGCTCAGTGATATACACTTAAAAAAAACTTAGGTAAAAGGAACTGTAATTATTTTGTGTATTTTTTTTTTATTTCTAAAATGTTGAGATCTAAGTCTTTAAAAAAAAAAAATCAAATCCTTAAACCCCTGCTTCCAAGAAGGTCTCTGAGTAGCTAATTAGTTCTTTGTCATAGGGACTTAGACTGCTTTCTCCATTTGGACCACAGTGAAATAGGCTGATGTTGTAAATCTCTTAAACATCCTAGGGATAGAACATATTGTTATATAACTGATATATAAAATTTTCTCTTCATCAGTATTAGAATGCATCTAAATGCTGGG
Source organism: Aethalodelphis obliquidens (assembly GCF_003676395.1). Lineage (NCBI taxonomy): Eukaryota > Metazoa > Chordata > Mammalia > Artiodactyla > Delphinidae > Aethalodelphis > Aethalodelphis obliquidens. The sequence continues at coordinate 77,429,808 of NW_020837948.1, read as the reverse complement.
GAGTTGTCAGCCTGAGATCATACCTACCAATCAGCAGGTTAGGACGGCAAAGTCACTCTGAAGAGCAATTTCAAATGTCCTGAATTGGAAAACAGTAGCAACAATGTGTTCTTGGCACCCCATACATTTTAAAAGATCATTTTCATACTATAAAAATCACTATTTATTGATATATATAGTATTACCTAATATTGTGGGCTCTAAATGCTAACAATATTTTCTCAGCTTGAACTTCCTATTTCTAGAAACTAAATTAGACCAACAAAATTGAACATTTCTTTCAGTTTGAGATGGAGTATTGTTTTAAGCGATAACTATTCCTTTGCAAAAATCCTCATTCTCCTTTTGTTCATAGATTAGCACAATTTTAAGTCTGTTCTTTCTGCTGGATTTCTTCTGTATGCTAGATGTAGATATTTTACAAAAAGGAGCCCTACCATTACCAGTGCATCCCTTAATTTTCTTCACATTAAGTAAAGCTTCATGTCCCTGTTCAAATGTTTTTCAGTCAGTATACAATATTTAATATTTTGATTTGTATTATCCTTTATTCATGCAGACTACCTAATTATATTTTGAGATGGGCAAATTTTTACTATATTTCTCTGACTTTATTTCTTTTCTTACTAAAAGATAATAAAGCAGTAATTATATATTTCTAGAAAGAGAAACCCATAGGAATTTTCAAGCTATATTTGAAATTTCTTGTAGACGGCACGTAGTTGAGTCATTTTGTGTTTTGGTTTGTTTTTAATCCACTTTGCCAATGTCTGGCTTTTAATTGGTATATTTAGAAAATGTACAATTAATGTAATTATTATTTGTTAAGACTTAAGTGTGCCATTTTATTTTTTTTCTCTTTTTTTCCTCTGCTTTGTTTTTACTGCCTTTCTGGGGACTACTGGAACATTTCTTTGTATTTCATTTTGATTTATCTATAGTGTTTTTGAGTGTATTTCTTCAGATTTTTTTCAGAGATCGTACTAGGTATTATATTACATATAGATAACACAGTCCTCTGGTATCAACATTTTATGGTTTCAAATGAAGTGCAGAATCTTTAACTCCCTTTAATTTCCTTTGCCCTCTCTTATTTATAATACAATTGCCTTGAATATTCCTCCTCATAGGGAACCACATCAGACAGTGTTATAACTTTTCCTTTAACCATCAAACATAATCTATAAAGCTAAAGAGATGAAGGAAATTCTATTGTATTAACTCGTGTTTTTGTTCTTACCATTGTTCTTTCTTCCTTTATAATGTTCAAGATTCCTTCCTTTAGTCATTATTTTAGGGTAGCAATAAATTCTCTTAGTTTTCCTTCATCTAAGAATGTCTTGATTTCCCCTTCATTTAAGGATATTTCCTTTAGATACAGATTTCCAGCTTGACAATTCTTTTATATCAGTACTTGAAAAAGGTTGTGCCGCTGCCTTCTGAGCCTCTTTTCTGATGAGAAATCCAGTCATTTAAATTGTTTTTCCCCTATAGGTAAAGTGTCCTTTCTCTCTTGTTGCTTTCAAATTTTTTTCCTTGTTTTTAGTTTTCGGAAGTTTGACTATGCTGCGTCTTGGCATAGATTTATTTGGGTTTTTTTTTTATTATTATTATTTTTTTTGCGGCACACGGGCCTCTCACTGCTGCGGCCTCTCCCGTTGTGGAGCACAGGCTCCGCACGCGCAGGCTCAGCGGCCATGGCTCACGGGCCTAGCCGCTCCGCGGCATGTGGGATCTTCCCAGACCGGGGCACGAACCCGTGTTCCCCCTGCATTGGCAGGCCGACTCCCAACCACTGCGCCACCAGGGAAGCCCTATTTGGGTTTATTTTGTTCGGGGTTCAACCACTTCTTGAATCTTTAGATTTCTATTACTTGCAATTTGGGGAAGTTTTCAGCCTTTTTTTTTTTTTCTTTTTGAGTACTTTTTCATTCCCTCTCTCTCTTCCTCTTCTCCTTCCAGGACTCCAAGACATGAATGTGATCTTTGCTTAGAGGCCCACAGGTCCCTGGGGCTCCATTTAATTTCTGTTCAGTCTATTTTCCCTCTGTTGTTCATACTAAGTTCTATTTTTCTATCTTGAAGTTCATTGATTTCTTTTCTCTGTCCTCTCTACTCTGCTGTCGAGCACATCCTTTTTTTTTTTTGGTTATTGCATTTTTCAATTCTAAAACTTTCCCTTGTTTCTTCTTTGAATCTAATTATTTGCTGAGATTTAATTTTTCATTTGTTTCCAACTTGTTTATAACTGCTCACTGAGACATTCTTATGACTGACCCTTTAAAATCCTTGTCAGATAATTATAATATCTGTGTCATTTCAATTTTGGCACCTGTTGTTTGTATTGTTACATTCAAGTTGAGATTTTCCTGGTTGTTGATATGACAAGTAATTTTCCATTGAAATCTTTTGCTAAATGAACGTTTTGATAAATGAAACTCTGAATCTCCTTTCAGTACTCTGTTAGAGCAGAACTTCCCTGACAATGCTCCTATTGGGGGAGTGGTATACTGCCTTGTTACTATCTGCTGAGATGGAAGCCCAGTTTTCCCACTAGTACTCCACTAACACTACCTTGTCTGAGAGGGGCAGGAGTGTCTCATTACTGCTCTCTGAATGGCCTCCAGTGACCCAAGGGAGGGTGGTCTCCTTACTGCTGACATCACCCTATCAGGAAGTGTAAATAATGCTTCATTACTACTGGTTGAGGTAAAAGTTCAAGCTACTCACCTGATCTTCACTGACACCATGGGCCTCCTTACCACCTGGCTAAGGTGAAAGTCCTCCTTACCACCTGGCTAAGGTGAAAGTCCAGCTCCCCACTTGGACTGCTCTAAGGGTTTGGGGTATTTCATTACAGACTGGCAAAAGTGGAAGTATAGCTTCCCCTATGGCCTTTGTTGCTGGGAATGGGAATAGCACTGTGGCGTTTTCTATGGTGTTTAGCTAAAGTAGAATAGTTATTATCTACAAGTTTTCTGTCTTGCCAGGTTGCCCCTTTCCTGGCCCTTTTACTAGGGAGAGCTGAACTTTTCTTGAATTTTTTCCCTACTCTTGTTGGCATTTCTGGGTTGTCAGCTTCTCTAGCACCCAATCTAAAACCTTGACATTTTGCGGAATAAGGGCAAAAGAAAACCCACCAAACTCACTGTCATTCCATCGCTGACAATCCAAGTTCCTTAGTCAGTCTTACCTCTTTCCATCTTTCAGAGTCTTCCAACTTCTGTTATAGTACTTTAATACCATATCAAGGTGGTGACCAACGAAACTGAACTACCTAGAATAGTGTTTGTTTTGATTAGTTCTTGACTGATAAATAACCAGATGCTATGAAGGACTGTAAGTCAGGATAGTGAAGTGCAGACTTCTGAGACAAGGCTCTCTGAGTTTGAACCCTTGATCTGTATCTTAAAAGATGTATGGCATCCATAAAATTACTTAACACTTCTAGAACTAATTTTTCACACCTACAAAATAGAAATAATAATAGCTGCCTAATATGGAGGGTGTTCAATGCAACAACATATTCAATATAACAATACAAATGGATAGCGCCTGGTACAGTAAATGAGTGCTATTATAATCTTGGCATGTGTGTTTCTTTTTTAAGGCATCCTTATAGAAAATGATAAATTACTCCTTCCCAGAGTACTAACTGGTATTTTGCTGCCTTGAAATGGTGAAGAGGAATAAAGTTTCTTTGAAAAATATTTTCTTTTCTCTGATGCATCATAGGATCAGGTTACAGAAAGCATCTGAATTGTTTAACAACCAGGGTTTGCCACCGATGAGCACACTATAAGCTCTGAAAACACATTTGAAAGTATCTTATATTTTGGTCCATGACTCACTCCTTGACATTAATTCCTCTCTATAAGGGATTAATGTACTCAAGAATCAATATGCTTTCAGACAGATCCTACTTCAGTGAGTTCCTTTGCTGGTCAGTATTTTCATTATTAACAACTTATGTCAGCAATATTCCCTATTCGTCTAACGGTATTTGAATTTATTCTCTCATTTTAGTCCTGATTGTTGAGCATTACTCTAAAGGTCTTTTATAACTTGATTTACCAAGAAAGCAGAGTAGAAATCTATATGAAAACTCATAGTGGCCTGCAAAGTGGAGCAATTAGGAAAAGTGTACTATTCAGCTCTACTTTCCAAATACATAGGATGAATATTTTAAGTTAGTTTGTATGTCTTGAGGTTTGCATTTAAAGAACTATATCCCACAAAATCCCCAAGTTATTCTACCCACATTTATTTTTTAGTGTTTTTTCATCACAGTGGACTTCTGTTATCATTTGCCCACTTGGATCCCATGTTTGGTTTATTTATTTAAACAGTATTTAATTATATTTGCACTAATCCTATGTTTTGACATTGTTTTTATGTAATGCTTAAGAATGTATGTTCTAGCCCAGATCTGGGTTTCTAAATGCCATTACCCACTAAAAGGAATCAGGATTCCTTGGAGAAGTAGCTGATTCTATGGCTAGGGCAGGGAAACCTGAGATGTGTCTAGAATATATTTTTGTTCCAGAAGGTAAGGAAGAGCTCAACAAATTAGAGGGTTATGTAAAAATGACACTAGAGTCCACTTGAAAGTTTTCCTACAGGCCAAATCTGGAACAATTAAAGCATGACAATGAATAAAAACAATAATGAATTACAATCTACTAATTTAAAAAGAATCCATGAGTCTACACTGAGAGAATATACATGTATACATACATGTGTAATATATATATATATACACACATAAATGGGGGACCATTTGGGTACCCCAGTACCCCAAAATGTCACTGTATTTTGAGATAGGACCTTTAAAGAGGTAATTAAGTTTCAATGGGGTCTTTTTTTTTTAACTTTGTATTATATTTAATAAAAGTTTAGGGAGATCTTTGTGATACATTAGTGATCATATTTGGGGAAACTTTAGCCATGTACATTGTGTTGGAGAGGCACAAGAATTCTCACAATTTGAGTACACAACTGCTTTACATGTAGGCATGTTGACAGCCATGTACATAACAATGATTTGGAGGATGTTGTATTAGTCAGCTCTTGCTGTGATAATGCTTTGGAACAAATTGTCCCAAAACTCAGTTACATTAACAAGAATTTATTTTTCTTGGACCTATGGGCTAGCTGCAGTGACTCTCTTTTACACCTCTAGATGGCTGGTTTTGCTCCATGTTTTGGGTCAGTTTGAGGTCTTTCCCACACATCTTACTCTGGAGCCCAACTGTGAGGCCGCAGCTCCCAAGCCCTGTCTTCTCACAAATTTCACTGAAATATAAGAGGTGAGCCCAACCACACAAGCCCATTTAAGGCCTCTGCTGCTCATTTAAGGCCATCATGTCTGCTCACACTTCATTGGCCAAAATATGTCACAAATCTAAGGTGTATTTAAAATATGAGTATTTGTTTAAAGTTGGGTGCTTTCACAGAAGAATATTGCATTTTGGACAGTGTTACCTCAGCATTTTCATTGGCATTTGCAAACGTGATAAACCTTGTGTGAACTTTTTCACCTTTGAGAACTTTTTGAAATTGTGGGACAATTTCTATGGGAAAAGAGGAAGGTACACTTTAGAACTCAACTCTCGTTATAGCATTGCTGGGAGAAGAGTTAATGATGATAAGGTCAATACAAATGAAAGGTTTGGGATTCACATATTCATTATTAACATCAGCATTCTACAGAACACTCCTGGAGGATTGCGATGCTAGCTTTAGGTGATTTCTATCATAAAGCATTAGAATTTGACAAAGTCACTTCAGTAAAACATACATTATACAGTACATCACATTTTAGTTTTTCCTACCCCTCCACCACTTATCATCAATACTGTACCATAACACAGAAACAGAAAGGGAAACTGAGTGAATTCATTGTTAGCAGACTGGCTTCACAAGTAATAGTAGCGGAAGTTCTTCAAATGATAGCAGGAGTAACTCAAGCCATGAAAACAAAACAAAGAATGCTGACTAGAGCAGTTGTGTAGGGAATTATAAAAGATAATGTAATTTCAAATTTCTTCTCCTTTCATCTCTCAACTAATTTAAAAATTAGTCATAAACAATATGACTATATTTGGATTGTTCTGTATATAACATAAAGAAATATCATATATTTGATGATATGGCACAAAGAAGGCAGTGAAAACGAAGCTGTATTAGAATAAAAATGACATTAGATCATAACCTGAATCCACAGGAAGAAAGGAAGAGAACCAGAAATGGTAAATAAATAGATTAACCCAACAAACTCTATAAATATTTATTTGCTCCACTTTCTTCTCTAAGCTCCTTTAAAAGATAAGGTTGTGTGAAGTAATAATTATAATAATATGTTGTTAAGTCCGTAACATACATAACTGTACTAAAAACAAAAAAGAGGGGAAGAAATACAGCTCTATAAAAGTACAGTTTCTGTTTCTCACTGGAATGAAGCTAGTATAAATATGAAGAGATTCTGAGAAGATGTATTACATAAGCCCTAGTGCAGCCATTACTCAAAAAATGTGGTTAAAAATCATTAAAGGAATAAAACGTTACAGTAGAAAATATCCACTTAATATAAAAGGAAAATGGAAGAACAACAACAATAACAAAAAACCAAAAACATGAGACGTGGAAAACCAAAGGTAAAATGATAGACATAAATAAATCCTACCATATCAATAATAAAAACTAAATGTAAATGAATTAAACAGTACAATCAAAAGGCAGATATTATCAAACTGGGTTTAAAAAAATGTTTTCTATAGGCAATACCTTCCTTTGATTCAAAGGTCTAATGTGTACAAAGTAAAAGGATGAAAAATTATACATCATGCAAATAGCAACCATAAGTATGCTGAAGTGGCTATACTAATATCAGAAAAAATAGACTTTAAAACAAACAAAAAAGTTACTAGATATGAAAAGGGACTTTTTATGGTAAAAAAAGGGAAGATACAAAAATTATTAACATATGTGCCCTGAATAAGATAAAACCAGAATACATGAAGAAGAAAATACCAAAATACATGAAGAATTGAAGGAAGAAATAGATAATTTCACAACATAAGGTGGAGGCATCAGAACTCCATGGTCAATAATGGATAGAACAATTAGGCAGAAGATCAACAAGCTTACTGAAGACTTGGACAACCCTATGAATTAACAAGACCTAATAAATGTCTATAGAACACTCAACCGAACAGTAAAATACACATCCTTGTCAACTACATGTGAAACGTTTTCCAGCATAGATGACATGATAGGCTATAAGACAAGAGATTGAAACCCCCATACATTGGTGGTGGGAATGTAAAATGGTGCGGCCAGTGTACAAAACAGCTTGACAGTTCCTCCAAGTGTTAAACATAGAGTTACCCTGTGACCCAGCAGTTCCACTACTAAATATATACCTAAAAGAAATAAAAACTTATGTCTGCACAAAACTTGTACGTGAATGTTCATAGAAGCATATTTATAAAAACAAAAGGTGGAAATAATTCAAATGTCAATCTGACAAATGAATAAACAAAATGTGGAATATCTGTACAATAGAATAGCATTCAGCTATAAAAAGGAATGATCTATTGATCCATGTTATAACATGGATGAACCATGAAAGCATTATGTAAAGTAAAAGCAGCCACTCACAAAAGATCACATATTGTACGGTCCCATTTATGTGAAATGCCCAGAATAGCAAATCTGTAGAGACAGGAAGTAGATGAGTGGTTGCCTAGGGCTGAGAGGGTTGAGGAGATTGAAAAAAGCTTGTTAATGTGTAATGGGTTGTTTTGTGGGGGGACAAAAATCTAAAATCGGATTGTTGTGATGGTGACACAAGTCTTTTAGTGGTTACACTAAGAACCACTGAATTATATACATTAAAGGGTTAAATTATGGTATGTAAATTACATCCCAATAAAGCTGTTACAATTACGATAATTTTATATTTATGAATTTGAAAATTCATCCAAAATTACAAATTCTTAAAACATGCAACCTAACAAGAATAACCCAAGAAAAAAAAAGGTAATTAAGTTTCAGTGGGGTCTTTAGGGTGGGCCTAAATCCAATATGACTGGTGTCCTTATAAGAAGAGAAGATTAGGACACAGACAACATAGACAGAAGGACAACCATGTGAGGATATGGTGGCCATCTGCAAGCCAAGGATTGAGACCTCAGGAAAAAACAAACCTGCCTCTGGAACTGTGAGAAAATAGATTTCTGTTGTTTAAGTCACCAACCCTGTGGAATTTTGTTATGGCAGTCCTAGGAAACAAATACAATAAATTTTTTAAATTACCATTATACAATAATAATTAATTCAGGCAAGAATTATCAGTGGACTCACTGGATTAAAGTTTGACGTGAACAATATAACTATATGGTATCATTGTATATCCTGCAAATTACTTATTAGTTCCAAAGGGAAAAAATCATAACTCTACAGTGGAGAAACCTGGCAGATACCTCAACCAAATGATCAATGTTGACATCAGCAGTAATAAGACAAACTAAGTCCAGATCCTTAAGCAGTAATAAGACAAACTAAGTCCAGCCTCCTGATGTGATTCACTGAGAAGGATACAGTTGTTAGGCATTCAGCGCTCTTAAAACCATATAACTTGAATTGAGTCATAAGGAAACAAACAGTTAAACCCAAATTGAGGAATAGTGTGTAAACTACTGTCCTGTGTTCTCCAAAATGACAATGTCATAAGAGAAACAGAAAGCCTAAAATCTCCTTGCGGATAAAGGATTAATCTAGAGACTATAAAAACTTTTATGGATAATTGGTAAAATAGTAGTTTGGACTATACATTAGATGTAATGTATGTAAAGTTCCTGAATTGATAATTGTACAGTGATCACAAAAAGAAAAGAAAATGTTCTTCTTAAGAGACATCTGCTGAAATATTTGGGGGTAAAGGAGCATAATATGTAGAGTGCTCTCAAACTGTTCAACAATAAATATTATATATAATATACATAAATACAAATGGAGAATCTAGCTGAAAGATATTTGTGAGTTTACTGCATTATCTTTACCTGTATGTTTTGTCACTTTTTCCCCAAATTCCAAAGTTAAAATGTATGTTCTGGATAGAGATAGATTGAGTCTACTTGTTGGTTTTGTTACTTATGGTGTGACACTGGGCAATTTATTTAAATTACTTAAACCTCATATTTCTAATACATAAAACAAAGTAACATCGTACTATTCTTGCAGTATTGTGAGGTTTAGAGACACTACCAATAAGTCTCTCATCTTGATATCTGGAATTGAATAACCTCTCAAAAATATTAGTTATTAGCGCCATCTTGGTCCATTATAAAATAGTAACCCATCAACTTCAACTATTTAAAAATTGAAGTTTCAGGCTTCCCTGGTGGCGCAGTGGTTGAGAGTCCGCCTGCCGATGCAGCGGACACGGGTTCGTGCCCCGGTCCGGGAGGATCCCACATGCCGCGGAGCGGCTGGGCCCGTGAGCCATGGCCGCTGAGCCTGCGCGTCCGGAGCCTGTGCTCTGCAATGGGAGAGGCCACAGCAGTGAGAGGCTCGCGTACCGCAAAAAAAAAAAAAAAAAAAAAAAGGAAGTTTCTTAAATTTTTCTAGTAACTATCATATATGCAAGCATCAAAGTACTGTTTATTGTTACTAGTTGATCAGCCTGCACTATTACCAAGGACAAGTCAGATAGTATACCAGGCATATCAAGCTCTGTAACTCCTTAACACGGGGCTCCAGTCAGTATCTGGGTTTCCCAGTGAAGTACTAGAGTTTTCTATTCTCAACAAATAAACTGCAGATATTCAGTGTTTCAAATAAGCCTTTCCTCAAGGTGTTGACATAATATCAAACTAGGGAAAAAGGAAAAGAAACTTTGTACTTTGAGCCGTTAGTTTATCACAGGTTATTCTGTGATTTGCCATGAGTTCTCTCATAATCCTAATTACAACCTTCACAGACTCCAGCATTAGTGTCCTAAGAACAAGTAAGGTATTTTGGACTGCATTAATGAAACAAGAATAGTAATTCATCAAATGGTACAAATAACAAGGAAGAATTCTTGCACTTGATATGAGTAACAAAGCTGAGTGTGTTTCCTTTTTCCATTGGTGATGAAGAAAATATTTTGGCAGGAGGCAATGCGCACATTTGTACGTAGAGGTATATAAACGGTTTGACCTTAAAGAGTGAGACTCTGGGTAAAACAGGCTTGTTTAGACAGGTGTGAAGTGGCAGCACAGATTGGCATCTCTGGATTAGTCCCTTAACTGGAAGAATTTATAATTTAATGGAAAGATAGACCATATTAATAACCATAAACAGCAGCTTTTAGAGCTATTTTAAGGACAGCAAGTATGAAATTAATCTATACTAATATATAAACGACTGACTGTCTCTAGTCCATCTCCAAGAAGAACATGACCTTCCTTCCCACTGAAAGTTAACTTTCTGGCGTCAGAGGCACGTGTCAGAGTCATCTTATTATCATTTGCAGCACTTAGTAGAGTGCCTTACACATATTAGGCACTCAATAAATACAGTTGGAATGAGCAACAATCATAGTTGGAATTTTGGAATATATAACAAAGTGAGGTGAGAAATTTACAGAAATATGAGAAAATTTCTGTGGTGACAGAGGTTGACTGGGAAGACAAGTTCTGACAAAGTTCTGCTCTTCTAATTTTAACTTTATTTCATCATTCTATTCTTTTCTCCATTCATGAATGTGGAACTATAATCTCAACAACACATACAATGTGTACCTTGTCCTATGCATTTCTGACTTAGGAAGGCCTGTTTTCACACTCCAGTGATACTTCCAATGAGTGCAGTTCACAAAAGAAGACCTACACCACAAAACCAATGGAAAAATTGTACTGATGGAGCACTGAACACATCATTAACAACAGAAATACATTCCTGTTACCATTGCTAGTAGTATGTGAATAATGTATTTATAAATGCAGCTTTGAAATACTAAAGTGAGTATTCTTTCTCTTTATATTAAAAAATATGCCATACTCATTCCAAGAATGCTCTTAAATTTAGTGGTATTTGACACATATATTTTAAACATTAGAATCCTTTTTCCAATTTAAACAAGCCACTTTGTATTTTTAAATTTTTCTTAAGTATTTTGATAAGAGCCATATCAATTTATGACTTTTATTTCTGCATTTGAAGACTAGTTCATTATTTTATACATGGTAACTTTCAAATAAATGTAGATTTTTTATTTATTGTGTCCAATTGATCTAGTTTTAATGGTTTTTAGTTTTCCATTTATACAGTGTTTTAAAAGCTAAGCAGCTACTCTGTATTAATTCACATTGTCTTTGCATATATACATGCAAATGAGGAAATGATGTATGTGTGTGTATGTATACATATATATGAATTAATATTTATGAATATATTTCCAATGATTCAACACATTAGTCAATCCCAGAAAAAAAAAACGATCCTATTTTCTACTCACCATAAAAGGGATTCATTTCTGTTCTTATTTTGTAACTTGTATCACTAATTCCCATGGACATTGTTTTATTAATTGTCTTGAAAAAAGTTTAAATATCCAGCAGGTGATCATAAGCTTATATTTCTGCTATTGAATGGCATATAGCACTATTAGAAACATAAAATAAGAAGTCCTAATTTTCACTGGGTTGGCCAAAATAGAGGAAAGTATTGAATCACTGAAGTTCGCTTTTTTGAGCTGCCAAATTTTCAGCCTTAAGAAGTCTTTGACAAAATGTTTGCAGATGGCCTTGTTGATATTTTAGCATTTTCATTCCCCTGACAATAATGTCTTAAAATGTGGTGAAGTATCATGTTCATTTTTATCTTCTGTTTAACTGCCATTCTCCTATGGCAACTGGTAACTAGCTTTCAAAAAGTGTTTCTATGCCACACAATAAATCATGAACTACCTACTTGTTTTCTGTTTCATTTGTCTTCTTCCAATGTCCATTATTATTACATTTATTATACTTAGAAATCAACATACCTAATTGTTTCTCCTCTGCTTCTGGCATTTAATGAGCAATGGTGACACAGACTGTTGCATTTGTAAAATACAGATTACTGCATCACAAACATGTCAAACATAATATGTTCTTGAATTGATGTGTTGCCAGACACAGTCCAGCCCTCTTCTTGATTCCCTTGGCCTTGAGGAGCCCTGGTCTTTGCCCGTATTGCCTCATGTCCTAATACTATCAGCTGTTTCAGGTTCCCTGTGGGCAAGGGCGTGGAAGCCTCCATCTCAGCCAGCATCACAGGAGCTGCAGCAATTCCAGGGCCAGGCAAGTTCAACCTTAGCTGACTTTCACTGCAACTGGAGGAGTAGGGGGTTGGGGGGAGTTGGGGGCTTGGGGTGGGGTTTGGGCAGGAATGGAGTGAGGGAGAGCTGGGTGACACAACCCCTGTGCAGGAGAGTTGACTTTGACCAAAGGAAAACAAGATGCAAGGAGAGGGACTATTCAAAGTTGTAGGGATTCCATAAGGACTTTCTAAAGATCTAGCAGCAGGTCTTTCTACTTGTGGAATTCTGGCCAGCTAGGTACGCACTGTCTTGTATTTGCTCTCCCTCCTTTCCTGCCTCTCTTCCTTTTATTCTCCACAAAGCACTGACTTGTGAGCTTTCTCTCCATTTTTATGCAGAATACAGGCTGATACCTAGATATTTCTAAAACAAGGAGTTCAAGTGACTAAAGTAAGATTTCTAAAATCTTTGAACATTTGTGAGCTTGTTGACCAATGTCACTCTTAACCACTTCATTAGATGCATGATGTGGAGGTAGTGACTTTTTTCTTTCATACAGCTAGTAAGTGGTATTACAGGGATTGATAGTAAATCTGACAACCAGTTAGAGGTAAGTATAGTGTCTGCGGGAGTAAAAAGTTAAAATGGCACTGAAGTTTCCAGAGTGGCTACAAAATGATGGTTACATCAAAAACTTTGTCCAGAAAAAGATTTCTAGAATTGAGGTAACCTAGGATACCCTTTATAGTCTGGAAGCCCCATTAATCCTCATCGTATGTTAATGATGTTTCCTGTTCTTGGGCAATTAAAAAGATAGAAACATCAAATTATAATTGTAAATTCTTCTTGATTAACCCCAGTCTCTGTGCCCATTTTTGGAAATTCAATGTTACAGATGGAAATTCTTGCTACCAATGGAAATCGTCTGTAATTTACCTATAAATTACCCTGTAACAAAGTTCTTTTAAAACACTGTCAGCTTGCTTATTAATGTTACCAGAAGAAGAGTGAAAGATTATCCCATTAAACTAGGCTGAAGGGCAGTCACTTCCACCTCAGGGAGTGACCTGCTAGCACAAAGTCTTCTTCAGGCTCTTCAAAGTGAACTTCTGACGGTGAGCAAAACTCTTTGATCAATACCCATCCTCCAAAGTGGGGAATCCAGTCTGCTCAGACTTCTAAAAGAATTAATAATATCCAAGAGAATGCATGATAAGAAAGATAAAACAAGTAGGTTAGCACCTCAATGTTGTATAATATTGTTTTGACTAGTAATTAAGTGGAATTAGAAGAAATCTTTTGCTTGGTCTATAGATCTAAAATTGCTGCCTTCTTGTTTAGAGAATCACCTCTGATTCTGGCAAGTGCCCATGGCAGATGACCAGTTCTATTTTGGACACAGTGAATTTGAGTTACCTAGTATAGTCTTTTGGTACGCTAACATTTTTAACATACCATGTAAATATTATTATTCACCAGGAGATTGATGCTTACTAAGAGTAATTAGCTCTAAATTACTATAGACAATAAGAGTCAGAGATAAGAATTAAAACTAAATCTATCTAAATTCTCTTTTCTCTACACCACACTAAATCCTTACCTTTTTGTTAAGTATCCAAACTAATTAGCTGTTTAAATAATGAGTATAAAGGTCATCTAGTTATGATGGGAAAACTGAGTGTAATCTTTTAGTAGTGTACAAAAATGGAAACATAACATAAGCAATTATTTTAATTGCAGACTTGATATGAACATATTGATAAGTTATTGTTCAAATGAATAGTCCTCGTGGCTTCAGTCTGTATTCATTTTTTAAAAATACTATACATTTATTCTAATGCTACCATTTGTCTGTGAAAACTACCTTCATTCAAATTCAGCCATCATTAAAAATGTTTGCTAGGGAATTGTTTCCCTAGCAACAGTTACCATGTGCATAGACAGTTCCTCTCTGTTCATTCTCCAATCCAACAACTGGCATAAATGTTCATGTACAGCAGTAAGGTTGAAAATTCAAATTCAACACAAAGTGACAAGCTCAAAGTGAAAATATAATCGGAATTAAATCAAATGTTTACACCAACACACTGACCAGGGCAATTGAATAGACCATAAGACAAAGTTAGGAAAGCATGCAACTGCCACTTAGGGAAGTTGAAAATGACAAGAGAGGATTTATAAAAGCTATCCTCCAGACCTCTGTGAGTCCACTGTTGTAGAAAATGTGGAATTTTTCTGATGATAAAGAAACTAATTCTAAACAAATACATATAAGAACAGTTTAAGAGATAGAGGGGTCTGATTCATGTACACTTTAAAAATATACAAAGTTCTCTTTAACAATTTAGCAGATGTGTTAACACAGCTAAAATGAGACTACAACTGCAAACCACTTTGGCATTTACAGTGTATTGATCCTCATAAGATATTGGGCTCCTAAAATGAAGCATACAAATATCTCAAAAAAAAGCGCAAAATAATAGTAATCTGCAACCGAGTGCTTGTAAAATCATAGAACAAAAGAGGCCAAGTTAGGTCTAGATTACCATCTTCAAGAGGAAAACTTGGTGTGTCCATTGTGTTAGTGCAAAAAGAAGGGTGCTAAATGTGACCGCCCACTCAGACCCAGGGATGTGGAACACGGACTCACACATTCATTTGTCTGTTATTTATTCATCCAGTCACTTACTCGTTCAACATGCATTTATGGACCTCCTACTATGTGCCACACTGTACTAAGTATTGGATCAAATGTGTTAAATAGATCTGGAAAGAATGACAGCTTGGTGAAAAGGAAGACAGGTAGTCAGAAGAGGCAACTAATTGAAGCAGAGAGACTTGCCCAGGAGTCAGACATTTGAGCTCCTCTTGCATTTCCTATGTAAAGCCTGTGGGACTTTGGACAAACACTAAGTCTTTGCAGGTCTGTCCTATTTATCTTATAAGTGTCTATAAGAGACACAAAAGGATATAAAGTTCACATTCTCATGCAAAGTTTTATACATTGTAAAATGTTCCACACATATAACCTTTCCACTGCAAAACAGCACTCCCTGGGAGCAGCTCCAACCTTATCCTTTTCCTCAATTGCACCTTCCAACCTGCTCTGTCCAGCTAGTTCTTCTCTGCCCCTTGTTTGAAATCTAGAATAGGTCTTAAACTTTGCTATACTCTGTGAGTTTCTCCAGTAACATTTAGTCATTTAGTCAACATTTAGCTTCTCATTTCACTAATTTTTAAATGCCCAGTTTTCTATGATAAGAAATGATTAGCATGTCATTCAAATCCTGTCATGGGAAAGGGGGTGTGATTAGATTCTTGTCTATTCCATCCTGTCTCAAGTCTGTTCTCCTTTCTCTTTTCCACCAGACTACACCTTGTGCTTACTGAGTTGTAACTGGGGAAGGAGAGATAACAAGAAAGGTCTCAGTTGACAATGCTATTGGGTTCTAGCATTGGTGGTCTGAGGACATCCAGCAAGGGATCTTCCACACCCAGGGTGTTCTATCCATTCTTCAGGACCCCACTCATTTATGGAGATCTCTCAACTGAAGATCTCTTCTTGAGCAGGCACTTAGCTTGTCCTCAGCCTCTGGTTTTGAAAGTCTAGCCCACAAAGAAGCTCCCATTTGGGTCCCATCACCCCTCCAAGTGTTCCCTTTTGTCTGCATGACCTAATTCTGGTCCACAGAAAATCTCAGGCTCCCTTTGTTACAACAAATTCTAGGAGTGTAAGGCATTCCCAACACAGCTTTCTCTCATCTACCTAATGTCAGGCCAGCCCACCATCACAACCTTTGGCTGGGTAGGATATTCACATTCATTTTGTCTTTCTTTTAGATTGTGCTGAACTTTACTAAAAACAATGGTAGGTAATGACCTGAACCCATAGGCTCACTAAAGTCATAGTTACTGAACCAGGTCAAGAATAATGATTTCAGTCAGCCATTCTTGTCAAAGTACCACAGATGGATTTAAAATTTTTCTTCCAAAAATATAATCTGAGTTATTTTCAGAATAATGAGTGCCAATGGGTAATATTGATAAATGAAATAGTAAGTTTCTAAATTTTTAAGACAGCATTGTATAAGAAATACAATGAGCCCTCATGGCTTGCCTGATTCCACGTTAAGGCAAGGATTGAAAGAGATGGGCTTTGTTTCAAACTAGTGTAAGCTCATTATTAAAAAAAAAAAGAAAGAAAGAAAAAAGCCTAATTTTCAGTAGCAATTTTGCTTGGCTTAACTAGTACATAAAAGCTGGAACTATAATGACATTGAAATTCAATATTGCACCACTAAAACTAAAGGCAGCCTTTTCTAATTGCAGGATGGATTCTATGTTGTCAACTCTAGTTTAATAAAATGAAGGCATCAAGGCAGATTTTTCCTCTATCTGAAATGTTAATCTTAGTTCAGCCCAACCAGAAAAGCTAAAGTGGATTTGATTCATGAAATAAAATCCACTGCTTTTATAGAGCTTTCACAAGGGTTTTTAATATCAGTTTTTCAAAAATAGTAGTTTGCTCTCTCTGGTGCATATACTATAAACACAGAGCCATTTTTGACAAGAAAACTAAAATTTGGAAATTTATCACTCTATTTCAGGGTGCCAATTATAGAACAAAAGTAAGTATGTGAAAAAAGCAAAAAGTTCACAAAGTGAGAGAGTGGCATGGACATATATACACTACCAAATAAATGTAAAATAGATAGCTAGTGGGAAGCAGCCGCATAGCACAGCGAGATCAGCTCAGTGCTTTGTGACCGCCTGGAGGGGTGGGATAGGGAGGGTGGGAGGGACGGAGACGCAAGAGGGAAGAGATATGGGAACATATGTATATGTATAACTGATTCACTTTGTTATAAAGCAGAAACTAACACACCATTGTAAAGCAATTATACTCCAATAAAGATGTTAAAATAAATTTTTAAAAAAGCAAAAAGTTCTATGAATCTTTCATACAAACCAAAATAAATAGATGTAACCTCATTACACATGTACCTCTCCAAAAGATGAGAGCATTTAATGCTATCTCAGATTATCAAAAGTTGTTCTTTAAAATTGTGTTCTGCCTTCTTTATAATAAAAAGGTATCATCTTATTCAGACATAAGGGTGACAGTAAATGTGCCACAGATGCATTTTTTTTCAAAACATAACCTTCCACATAGGCCTGTGTACCCCAGTCTGACTGTATGTGATGTAGATTAGCAGGAATTAAACATGAAAACCTTAGTTTTCCCATGTTAGGTGACTAAACACAGGATATCTTCTAAATTTCCCTTGAAAGAGTATGTTCTAACTGAAGAATCGTCTTGCCAATAATAACATGCATTCCACGTTGAATATAGCTAAAACCATATCTTGCAAAGGAGTCATCATTCTTCAATAAAGTATTTACTGATCTGATTTTTTATTCTAAAAATTAATCTAAATCTGGAATTCATTCACTTTGCCTCTAAAATATGACTGGATTAGGAACATGCCTGTCATTTTTTTTTCCTTCAGTGTATATAAAATCATGGTCAGAAGTCCTCTTATTCTAATAAGAAATTATAAAGGTAAGGGCCCTGGTAGGTAATAAATGTTTCAATTCTATCAGTGCAATTTATGTAGTAGAAACGAGAAGGAGTGTAACCTCCTGTAGGATAATCGATTTCTCAGATGATCAGGACCTAGACATTCTTAAGTCAGGCTCATAACATCCCATCAGTTTATTTACTTGTGCTCAAGTCCATTATCTTATAAATGGAGAAAGGAGGAAGAAAAAGTCATAAACACATGTAGGTAAAAAAAAAAAAGTCATCCAAATAATCTTAAATAAGTTATCCAAATAATCTCAGTAGAATGGTTTCAACAAGAAAATTTTACTCATTTTTTTCCCAAATCAAGCTCATTTTTTGTGGTTCCTTAGAATCCCTGCTGTTCCCAGACCACTACTGTAACTAATAAAAGATTCTAAGGAATCACAAATAAATAATACAGAGTCTCTGCCCTCAGGATGTTCACAGTCTTAGTAGAAGATACAGATGCATAAAAAAGCAATTATACTGCAAAGTGAAGAATTCTGTCAGAGAAATAGAATGTGCTGTGGCACACATGAAGAAGCTAGCCCTTCAAAAGCCCTGTTTTGCTATTAAAAATGAAACTATATAGGAAAAGAATCTGAAAAAGAATATATATGTGTTTGTATTACTGAATCATTTTGCTGTACACCTGAAACTAACACAAGATTGTAAATCTATTATACTTCAATTAAAAAAACCTTACTTGCTAATCTTAAAAAAGAAACTATATAACTGATTTTATAAAAATTACAGAATATATAATAAAAAATAATTTATAAAATATTTATTACAAGCAAGTATTAACTAAACAACCTAGAAATCAGACAAAACTTTTCATTAGGAAAACAACCATTATTGGCAGCCTGTTTTCAAATGTTCATTTTGTGACTTCTTAATATAAATTCACCGCGATGAAGAGTGGCCCCCGCTTGCCACAACTAGAGAAAGCCCTCGCAGAGAAACGAAGACCCAACACAGCCAAAAATAAATATATAAATAAATTTATTTAATATAAATTCAAAGCCATAATGGAAAGTTCATATTTGAAAATCAACAGTTTACATTTGCATTGATTCGTAAATAAATCAAAGAAGAAAAAGAAAAATAGAAAACAGAATCAGTATCATTTTGCCTGGCTCAATTCTCAGGTCACAGAGAAATACCTGGAGGAATCAGAGACCTCCATAGTCCTCTGACAGCTACTGCTCCAAGAGAAAAGTCAGCACAAAACAATATGTATAAGACACCCAATAATAGAAATATATTGTAATAGATTGGCCTGTGGGCACTACCACTCCCACCTTTTTTTGGAATTTAAAACCAAACACCTATCTAAACAGAGGAATGAATAAAAACATTTAACCAAACCAAATCTAGACTAAGTATCATCATCAGAAAGGAAAACACTTAAGTGTTTGTTCATGATAAAAACGAGTCAGCATGATGATCTGGAGGGTAGAATAGATATATTCTGTATATGTGACTCATATAATCTATATGCTGGATTATTTTTGACTCTCTAATGCAAACTGGCATATGTGAAAACTCTTTACAAACCATAAGGTACAATGTAGCATGAGCTTATAATGATCAGCTTTAAGCAAAATGAAAGTTTCGCTGGAGTTAACTTAGTCTTAAAAAATTGGTTTTCTATTCAAGAACTAAGAAAGATGTAGAAGAGTGGACCTGAGTCTTAAGGAAAGGGGGGAAAAGGGTGTTGAACAACAGACAAGCATCAACTTGGTAAAACTTGGTAAACCTCTCAGATGGGGACAACTAACTTAGATCAAACCCAGAGCCCACTGGTCCCATGGGAAAGTCTTTCTGACTTTGGCCAACGATAACTATGTTCAATTTGAATCAGGTAGGCAGAGCAGAAAGGCACTGATCCTACCACTGCGGGAGGATGCCCCCTCTTCAATCACAAGGCAGAAATTTGAAGGTCAATGAAGCCTTTGCCGCATCTGTGCCTCTCCTATCAAACTCAAGAAGGTTGTTCTACATACAGTAGAATTTCCACATGAGGTGATTTCCTTTAGCAAATGATTCTGATCTGTCACCAGTTTCACACGGAGCTCTCCCCTCTATGCTTATTAGACTTCTCTTTATTAAAAAACTTAAGTGTATTACTCCCTGATAAATAATTCCTCCCTAAATTTGCATATGTTAGTGCAAATTTAGCAAGCATATCGGTCACACTGTCATGTTGAGTTTAACCTGCAGCTTTGCAGAAGAAGAAGGAATGAAATTACACCTAAGTCTACTCTGCAGTTATCCTTAAAATGAAGTGACCCCTTGGAAAAAAAAAATAATGTCAATGTCATTCTGAAAAGCTGCATGAGTCTGAGCACATCACTGAAGACTGATTTTGTACTTAAAGCTGAAAGAAAAAAGGAACAAACTCTGTGGCATAAAACTCATTACCTTGATGAGGTATAGCTTTTGATCAAAGAAAATGATTCACAGAATTTTGCTGTCTGAAACTCCTACAATACATACCGTATGGAAATATAAACTTTGACTTGTAAACAAGATTTAAAGAGGTTGAGCTGATACTGAGCAGTAAGTTTCTAGACGTCCTTTAGTCTTTTTAAATAATACTGTAGCGGGGTCTTTTCTAGCCCCTCCCCACCTCTCCTTCTGATTTGCTCTTAATTCTTTTAGTTGCTGAATAAATTACTGTTTATACATGCTTCATCGAGATTTGGAGGGGAATTTAATGGAATTGTTCTTGTCTATGATGAAACTCAGAATCCAGAAACCTAGGAGTACAATGTTAAGGGTACATGTCCACAATTTACAGTTGCTCGGCATACTGCAGTATCATACAGAACTTAGGTGAAAAAGAATAAAAGTAATCGGGCTTCCCTGGTGGCACAGTGGATGAGAGTCCGCCTGCCGATGCAGGGGACGCGGGTTCATGCCCCGGTCTGGGAAGATCCCCCATGCCTCGGAGCGGCTAGGCCCGTGAGCCATGGCCGCTGAGCCTGCGCGTCCGGAGCCTGTGCTCCGCAACAGGAGAGGCCACAGCGGTGAGAGGCCTGCGTACCGGAAAAAAAAAAAGAAAAGAATAAAAGTAACCAAATGCCAAAATAAGATGTTTTTACCTAGGCATCTCAGGATGAGAACATTTCAACATGCCCTCCTGATAGACAGGGAGAAGGAACAGGCATCTGATTCTGTTGAAGGTATCCGGTAACAAATCAGTCAAATTGAGAATAAAATTATATGAAGGAAAACGTCATGATTAAATACACAAGAGACTTTGAAAATAGAGAAATAAACAAAAACCACACAGCTGTGTGAAAACCTGACAGGACATACTGAGTTATAAAATTCTCTCTTGGTGAATGATTATAATTGCCGTATTGTGCAAAAGTGAAACTGACCCTAGAACACTTCAATAGAGATTCAGTTCTTATGGTGGAGCACTTATCAATATTAGTTCATAAAAGTAAAACGAATTGTTTTTATTCTGAGATAATCCACCTGCTCTTTTGCTTTATTTGAGGCTGCAAATATTCATTTAATAACAGAAACTGGTATGCAGACTCGAGTTTTAGTAAGCTAAGGATTTTCCAAAACTTCAATTTCATTCAGATCTCAGTAGATAAAATTCTGATCAGGCTATATTTTAAAGAGCAAAGCAACCACATTTCCATTCCTTAAAAACAAAACAAACAAACAAAATCCCTAAACAAAAAAACTATTCGAGAGTTTTAAATAGCACAATGAAATTTTTTTCATCCTTTCCAACCTCTACATTCATTTAAATCCAATTATCCATCCACTTCACTCTAGATGGAGAACTGGGTATTTAAGGGAAACACTTGTTTTACAAAAAGGTATTTTTTTCTATGTCAGAAATAGATTGGAAGCTTTTCATGCTTGATGAACATTCTGGGCTCCTTGAAGGAAAAAAGTGACGGCGCCGAGTATGGGGCCAGAGGACGCTTCTCTCACATCCACCTGTTCCAGTTTTTGATGCACTGGCCCACAAATCACCTCTTCGTCTTTGTCATCCTCAAAGCCTCTATTCATTTCCAGTGACCTGAGGCTGATACAGCAAAAGGAGGCAATTCCAAAGCAATGTCAGAAGCCCTTTGCCACCAGAAATAACACCCTGCTAAAACCGGATAGCTAAAAATCTGAAAGGTAATGTTTGTGTTGTTTTTTTAGGTAAAGCATCTTAAAAATAAGACAACTGAAGCATCGTTAATTCAAATTCCGAGCTGCTAATCCAAGGAATGGGGCTATAAGTATTAAGTTCTATAGATAAAGCAGAAGAGAAACAGAATTATGAAGCTTATGGCTCCAGCAAGCAGCCTCAGAATCTCTGGCGCAGAAAAGCAGCACTGCCTCGCTAGCTGTCATTAACCCCATCAGCACGCCTGATTCCTGCTTCTTGGACAGCAGCCAGTTCATGTATCCTCACGTATCTATCTTTTCCTGTCTTTACAAAAAGTAGAGTTCCCTTCTACAGCATTTACACACATGCTGCTGCTGCCAAGTTTATTTATGAGTATTAAAAATGAAATTTAAATTCCAAGTATTTAAATATATCCACATATAAATTAAAATATATATACAAAAAAGGAACTTGAAAATGCATTTCGATAATTACTTTGTTGATATAATTTCAAAAAGTAGGTGAAGAGCTCCCTGATTAGAAACAGTCAAATACTACTCATGGCCTCATAGTTCCAGATTTAAACGTTTTCTGATTTGTACAGTTCGGTCCGCTGTGATTTTCACATAGCTCTATTTAATATTATTATAGTAATGTGGTTTTTTGCCTCCTATTTCTAAAGATACTGTGGAGATATAGAAAATCTCAAATCATTTCTAATTATTTTAAACCTATTAAGCACACAAAAGACTTGGCAATCTTTAGGAAGCTCTAAAGGTAGGCACAGAGGAATTATACCTATAACAACAGAAATCTACATATTTATTATTAACTATGTTCCAGGAATCGGGCTATACCCTTTCCATGCAATATCTCATTAAATCTTCCCAACGACCCCATGAAAAAGTTAGAATAACCATTGCAATCTGAGAAATGAGAAACAGGTTTAGGGAGTTCAGTAGCACACCGAATTTCTTATGCCTGGTAAGGAGAGGAGTTGGATTGAAACTCCTCTAGTCTGAACACTTTTAAGTTTACAATTCAAAATAGAAAAGTGTGCACCTCTTTCCCATTTCTCCTCTTGCTATTTGCCAAGATATGTCTCCCCCTAGTTTTCTTTTTGCACCAGCTTCTGTCAAACACTGGAAAAGATCAAATAACAAAGGAACAAATATCATCAAAGCCCAGCAACAGGTCACCCGGCCAGGTTTCCTTGTTATGGGAACAGCAAAGTCCTTTCAGCAAAACCATCGCAGATGGTTGCCAAAGCAGCCTGTCTAGACAACTTAAAAATCAAGTACAGAAACAGATAATAAATGGGATTTGTTTGGAGAATGAAAGTACCCACATAAAGAGCAGCCTTGTAGTAAACTTTAATCATTTATACCTGCTAAGAGCACAGTCCAAGGATCCCTGTAATCTTGCCATCATGGATGGTCTTTATCAACTGTACTATGAATTCCTTGAGGGCAAGAAGGAGTTCTTGTATATGAATGACCTGTGTATTCCCACTGGTGTCCAGCATTTATTGAATTAAATTAATTTATTTAATTTAATTTATCAGGGAGGATAGTAAGGCGAGATTGTTGTTAAATTCTAAATAGTTGTCTCATGTTTCAGGTGATGCAAAAGGTAGCATTTCCCTGTAATTAATAACAAGATATTTCAGCTGAGAGAAAGATCAGCTATCATTCAGCTCAACCTTCTTCTTCTACTCTTCCTAAATGTTTAATCTTAAAAATGCTCTTTTTTCAGCTAGAAGACTACTTTTGCCACTTTTAGGATTTCTGAAATTTACCTAGGTTAACAGGTGGAAGCCTTTCAATTAGGTACTCATTTACACAGGGAGCTGGGATCAGTAAATTTAAATTAAGGAAATGGAAGTAGAGTGACCAGCTGACACAGTGTGCTCAAGACTTTCCTGGTTTTGCAACTGAAAGCCTATATCCTAAGAAACCCCTCAATCCTGAGCAAACTAGGATGGTTGGTCACCCAGAAAATTAAAAACAATTTCTATAAAATAAGAGTAATTTCGTTTGAAGGAACCAATGGACAGTACATATTTTATGAGCCCCCAATTGTTGCTTAAGTTTTTGACTTTGTATTTGTTTGCTTATATCTTTGTTTATTTGTGTGAGAACTAGGTGGATTTCTTAATCTCAAGACCTCTACAGTCTGTAGGCAAATAAATTCATGCTAAAATCAAATATTTATATGCTCAGAGGGACTTGGTGAGTTAAAGTTTGAACATCAACTGGCTGCATGCAAGCAGTGTATTCTAGTGCAGAGAAGAGACATATCTGGTTAATCAGAAGAAACATGATTGAAATTAAGCAAGGGAAAATTCAAAGAGGGTACCTAATGCACTGGTTTTCAGACTGGGGAACTGTGAAAAAGTACTCCTGCCTGGACCCCACCCCAGAGATTCTGATCCCATTGTTCTGGGATGGAGCCCAGGCAGGGGTATTTTTGCAGGTTCTCCAGGTAAATGTGATATCTATTCTGTTCTCTTCCCTTGAATTACTATATTCTCGTAGAAATAAATAAATTTAAGAGCAGAGCCAGAGTTGAAATTGGCCTTTTGATTAATAATTAATAATTTATCTTTTCATATTATTATAAACATGAAATGTCTGCATATAGTTAGTTCTTCTTTTAGTCTGGTTAGGAGTTGAGAATTTTTAACACGTTGTTGATAGAAAGCTTGCATGTTGGCAGATTACTCGGGTGGCAATAATAACAAATGGAGGAAATGCCTCCATTCCATGTGTTGTGCAAAACGTATACCATAACCTATCTATGTATACATATGCATGCGTGCATGAAAGAGTGCATCCGAATTGATTTTTTAATCAGATAAGGAAAGGGAACAAAATATCATCAGTAAAAGTCCTTCTCTATAATGAAACCCAAGGACATGTATAAAGAGAAATGGACATTTGGAATCGGTAATAGGATATGAAGACAATGACCTCTTAAATGCTATTTTTAATTTTTTTCAGGTCAATAATAGACAAATGTTCTAATATACTGATTTCCCAGTGACCCATGTCAGTTGACTAGATAATGTCAGTCTTCCTAGTGAAAAAATTAGACACAAAATTGCATCAATGATGAGATCTTTAAAAACTCAAATTGAGAAATACTTGTTTACATTCTGAACAATTTCTACTCTAAGTCTAAAACCCATCAGATCTAGAAACTCTAAAAATGTACATTGTTAATAAGAGGTTGCTTGAATTGATTTGTTCAGTAAGAAATACACACACAATAGCATAAAATTTAAGGCTTTAGAGATTTAAAGAGGAGTGGTAAACTGCGAGTCTGTTCAGTGTAAATGGCAAAAGGAAAAGGAAAATTCAAGCCAGTTTTGGAACAAGAAATTGAAAGCAAACTGTGATTCTTTTATAATGACTAGATCAGGGATAGGAATTTAAAGACTTATTCCATGCTCTGTTAGACATTTCATTTTGCTGCGTGACCTAATTTTACATTAGAAATATTGACTTAAAAAAGAAAACCACAAAACTTGCTGTTAGTACTGTCTACAATGGTTTATATCGATCAGGTAATTAGAGGAAGGCTACTCGTTTGACTATCATATTGATCAATCAACTTAAAACTCTGAAATCAAAGGCTGAATTTACAAATTTGAAGAGCCATTTCTCAAATTTGTACTATTTATCATAATGAAGATGGCATACATCCTTCTATGGTCCATCCACAGCAATATCTTCATCCAAAGATTATACAATAATATGGGGTTTAAAATGACAAGTACTTTTCACATAAAATATCTTTTCAGAAAGAAAACCCAATACTTGTGTTTTTATAGTTGAAAAAAAAAGTACTTCAATAGAAAACATTTCCAAATAACCTTTCCTTCCATCTTTGCAGCTGAAATAAATATTTGGTTTAATGTTATTAAAATACCCAAATGCCCAGCAACTAATTCCAATTAACAATTGCTCTGTCACCAGGTGGAAATGGTTCAGCTGTTTTAGAAGAGTTTCTGAGCTGCAAACAGGTTTAGCCCTGATTAAGCAGTAAGAAAAGTAAATTTTTAAGATATTAATATATTTTGCTCTTTCTCAACCAACTTAAGGTTTTCAAAGAATATTATTCCTTTTCCACTTAGGTAATAATGATGTCATCAAATGTTGCAGGAAAACACATAATTCTATGTCCCCAGTCTTGACAGGTAAAGCCCTCTTATTTAACTTCTGTCAATTTTTTTTTTCTCCCTAGAAATATGAAAGTTTCCAGCTGTCACATGAAAACTTTAGACAGAACAAATAGCTAGAGTTGCCAACCTTACTCGGTAAGAACTTTAGCAAACCATGAAACTCTTACTCAGAAAAGTATTTCGGGGAAGAAAAGGGAATGGTTTCCATCCGTTATTGGTATATTAGATATTACAGGTGTATGATATAAAGTAGCAATCCATGTTGCTCTTAGCAGTACAGGAAAGCCCAGATGGGCCTGCTAGGTCTTGAGCCAAGTGAAAATGCATGCTGCTCATACAAAAATGTACTGGATGTAAAAAAAAAAAATGGTGTAATATGCTCTGTTTTTCCCATCATATTGTGATTAGGTGACAGTCTTTGTAAGTTTTTATGAAAGACTTGGAGTGAAATATATATGGAAAAGAATGACAGGAGCTCAGCTTTGCTATTCTAAGAGACCCATTACTCCTAATGAAATGATCATTATGACTTAACAGCAGTAAAGCCAAATGAAAAAATATTGTCCCGCTGTTTGATCATAATTCAGAAGATGAAGTTAAACACTCCAACAAGGTACCTAGATTCCCAAATACTGCCAAGGAGATAGCTGACAATACAACACTGTAACACTTGTCCTATGTGCTAAAAAAGAAAAGAGAAAAGGAAGCATTTACCTGAGCTAATCCATGGTGCGATTCAGACAGAACACTTCACAGAGAAGTTCGAGGAAAGAAAGATTCTGTCTTTTTTTTTTTTTTTTTTTTTTTGCTGTACTTGGGCCTCTCACTGTTGTGGCCTCTCCCGTTGCGGAGCACAAGCTCCGGACGCGCAGGCTCAGCGGCTATGGCTCACAGGCCCAGCCGCTCCGCGGCATGTGGAATCTTCCCGGACCGGGGCACGAACCCGTATCCCCTGCATCGGCAGGCGGACTCTCAACCACTGCACCACCAGGGAAGCCCCAAGATTCTGTCTTTTGCAGCAGCTAATTCTACTCACCAATGTCCAAACTGCAGATCTTTGGTGATTGGCTGTTGGCTTACAATGTCTTGGGTTAGACAGCAAGATCCTTAATTTCTTTAGTATTTCAAATCTACCAAATTAATCGAATAGACAGTATTTTTTTATGGCAATGAAGCATTGGGACAAAAAGATTAATTTCGTTCCCAACAACAGCATTGATAAGAAGGCACAGGGGCATAAAGTTTTTCTAGTCTTCCTACACTTTACCTATTCAATGTATTCCAAGCATAATTCTTTTATTCTGTTCTTAACTTTAACCCCAATAAAAGAGGGGGATGTTAAGTAAATCATTGTCTCATTATTCATGTAGGTAAAAATCACTCACATCTGGTTCTACCCATCACCTGAGAAAATACATATGCATACGTATATGTTAAAGATATTTCATATATAATATGCATTTTTAAAATACAAGTAATTTATTTTTTAAATAATTGTTCAGAGCTTTCACCTTTAGAAGCACACACAGTCATCTTCTTTAATCTACTGCATAATCTTAATTGAAACTAAACCAGGTATTTATGAGATTAAAGAAATAAGCAAACAAAAAACAGAGGAACAGAGAGATTACAATTTGCCTAATGTCTCAAAAACAGTTAGTGACTGAGGCAAGTGATCTAGAGTCTAGGTAGCAAGAGATTAACTAGGTTGAGAGCAAATACTATTTTTCAGGACTTATTCCAAAATATCAAAGATGCTGATTTAGTAGAAATTTAAAAACAAAACAAACAAACAAAACAAAATACAGATAGAGAGAATAAACTAGTAGAGGCAAGGAGAGTGAGAGGACAGACAAAATAGGTGAAGGGAATTAAGAGGTACAAACTTCCAGCAGTAAAACAAGTCAAGGGGATGTAATGTGCGTATAGGGAATATAGTCAATAATATTGTAATAATTTTGTAGGGTGATGGGTGGTAACGGGTCTTACTGCAATGATCATTTCATAATGTATAAAAATATCGAATTATAGGGCTTCCCTGGTGGCGCAGTGGTTGAGAGTCCGCCTGCCAATGCAGGGGACACGGGTTCGTGCCCCAGTCTGGGAAGATCCCACATGCCGCGGAGCGGCTGGGCCTGTGAGCCATGGCCACTGAGCCTGTGCGTCCGGAGCCTGTGCTCCACAACGGGAGAGGCCACAACAGTGAGAAGCCTGCGTACCGCCAAAAAAAAAAAAAAAAAAATCGAATTACTATCTTGTATACCTGAAACTAACAAGATTAAATGTTACTTATAACTAAATAAAAAGTAAGGTGTTTACTAACAATATTGTTTAAAACTTCTCTGAAGAGGAAATTCAGACTCCAAAGAAATTCAAGTTAAGTGTTAGAATTTTATTTGAACTGAATTTTTTACTAATCTTGCTTGTACAGTACTATCATTTAAATTTTTAAAATCAAATATTATATCTTCTTCACTAGATTGTAAGCTCATGAAAGTCATGAAGAATAATCTTATTCAGGATCTCACTCTCCCAAGAAATATGCATACACTCAACAAGCACAGTTCCTCACACATAGTGGCAAACTCAATAAATATTTGTTGAATGAGTGTATGGGTTTCTCAAATAATTGACCTAATAATTCCAATAAACATCTAGAATAACAGCTGACAATTATGTACTATTTCTGAGTTTATTCAGGATTTGGTTCATTTTCATCACTAGTTTATTCATAAATTCGTATTTAGATTATTGGGAAACTTCTTATCTAATTGCCAAAACATGTATCCTATATATTCATATGAGTTTTGATTATAAGCATCATTCACTAAACCAACTAAGATATGTCATGGGCCACACAGGGTAATGGCTTCTCTCTGCCATAATAGTCCATGTTTCTTCCTCCTTACTTCTCCTCTTACTCTCCACAGGGAAGTCAGATTGGGATTGGGATACAAAGGACTCTATACTGGTTTAAATTTTGTTAGAGGATATGAGAATCCCCTCTGATTCACCCAGTCTCTTCACCAAGAGTCATCATCAGCCTAATCTCAGAGAAACAACTGGGCAACTCAGACCCAATCAAAGAGTACACAATGACTAAAATAGCAACAAAGTATCATTGCATTATCAACAAATTCCTCAGTTTCATCACTGATATATCTGCCAAACACATCTACTTTGTGCTATTTCAACCATCTCCACTGTCTGCACTCAAAATTATATAATCTCTCACCTAGACAATTAAAATACCCTCATAACTGATCTCCATAGATCCACTCTTATTCTTTCACCAGGATGTTTCCAATCCATTCATCATAGTGCAGTCACAACAACCTTTGGAAAATTCAAATCACTCCTTTGACACTGTCAAGGCTTCCCTTTGCTGTTTGAATCAAAACAAAAATTCCTAACATGGCTTTCAAAGGCCTGCATTACCTGAAACCCACCTCTACGTGTCATCTCCCACGGTTTCAGTTATCTATTGTTGTGTAACAAGACACTGAAAACCTTAGTGGCTGAAATAACATGATCATTTATTTGCTCATAATATTGCAATGTGGGCAGGGCTTGCAGAGGACAGCTCATCTCTGCTGCATGTGGCATCAGCTGGGGTCACTCAATCAGGGCTGGAGGATGCACTTCCAAGAAGGCTCATACACGTCTGGAAAGTTGATTTTGTCTGTAGGCTGGGAGCTCAGCTGGGGCTGTCAGCAAGGGGCTTCAATTATACTTCATATGGTTCCCCTCCTTGCTACTGATTGGGCTTCCTCACAGCATGGCAGCTAGGTTTCAAGAAGAAGAAAATTGAAACTGCCTGTCTTTTTAAATTCTAGGATCAGAACCAGTACAGTATTACCGCCACCATACTTTATTCACCAAAGTAGTCACAGGCCCAGCTCAGATTCAAGTTGAATGGACTCACCTGTGGCAGCAAAGAATTTGTAACAATATTTAACCCCTCAAACCCATCATCTTCTTTCTTTCTTTCTTTGTTCCAGTCTCTTAGCACCTATCAGCATCATGGTAGAATTTGATATGGATAAATAAATATAAGAAAAATAGATCTAAATTTACATCTGTTCTCCATAATATTTAGTTCTCCAATTTTACATTGATGCCATGGCCATATATCCTAGATGAAAGGGTTTGTAAATTGTCCCTTAGTTTAAATTATCAATTATTGCTAATGATTTATTGCAAATATCAATTTACTGCAAATATCAATATATTGCTAATGAAGATTTACCTGAAAATACAGGCCTGAAGTATAACTTAAGTTTGCTCTTCCTGCCCTTCTTCTAAGCTTTCACACCCTGATACTCAGTTTGTGATGTACCTGGCCTCACTAGATCATCAGCCAGAGAATGAGAGAGGAAAGATAAGATACAAATAGAGAGAGGTGGAGGGTTAGGGGGGAGAAAAAGACAGACAATGAGGGAGAGAAAGAGGATACAGAGCCCTTAATGAAACGTAATTAATTCTGCAAAATCTCTTTAGCTCTACATTCACTTCAACTCAAATATATTAAATCAAACATACTTATTTTGTAAAATTTCTTCTTCAGAGAAAACCACTAGAAATGTTTATATATGTAAAATAAATTATAATAGATATTTTTAAAAAATAAAGCCAACAAATACGACCACAAAAAATTATAAACATTTGGAAATTATTTGACAATATTTTTATTAAGAAATAATTCGTATCCAATTAATTTCTTTGAAAGCAGACATTACCAGAGAAATTAGATAGGGATTTGAGAACTATGTTATACTAAAAAGAAATTCAATTTGTCTTTTTTTCACTTAAGAGGGATTCAAGACTCACAGTATATGAAACTTTATCATGAATCAACATTGTACTTAGTAAAAATGTATGTGGGCTGGTCAAGACTATATATATTCCTGCAGCAAATTTCATCCTGAATTAAGAATCATCTAAGCCATTAAAATGCTTTATGAAACGTTATAAGCTGGTTCTCAATAAAACTGCACCAACTATGAGAGCCCAGTACAGAATATGAAGTAAATACAACATCGAGTTTTATTTACTATACAGGTTTTCTTATCCTAGATAGATAACTTTCCATATCATATTTCACGCGTATAACTTACATGTTACATAAAGAAGAACTAGAATCTTGTTGTGACACATAAAGATGCACAATGAGGATATGGAGAACTTACAAGAAGAGCCAAACAGTCACAAAATTGGTTTCAGGGCTTCCCTGGTGGCGCAGTGGTTGAGAGTCCGCCTGCCGATGCAGGGGACACGGGTTCGTGCCCCGGTCCGGGAGGATCCCACATGCCGCGGAGCGGCTGGGCCCATGAGCCATGGCCGCTGAGCCTGCGCGTCCGGAGCCTGTGCTCCGCAACGGGAGAGGCCACAACAGTGAGAGGCCCGCGTACCGCAAAAAAAAAAAAAAAAAAAAATTTTGGTTTCAGCTCAACTTTTTTTTATTTTATTGGAGTACAGGTGCTTTACACTGGTGTGTCAATTTCTGCTTCACCTCAAGTTTTATACATCCTATGAAAGGACTATAGGAACTAGGGCTCTGACCAGTCTTAAAGAGAAAGAGTGAGGTCGCCTGTATAGGATTATTTTCTGGTCATTGGAAAGTCATCTGATCTTAAATAATTTAGCCAACATGATAGCACAATATGCAGAATTCACTAGAAAACCATTCCTTACACTTTTCTATACAGTTTATACATTAGATTGATCTTCCTAAAACACGAATAATTTGCCACTTGCCTTTTTTTTAACCAGGGAGACTGAAGAGCCTGAGGTTAGTGATCCTATAGTTGATCACGAGCAGGAAGAGACCAGGAGGGAAATGAGAGTATTTTACAAAGATGTGGAACACCTGTGAGAAAACCTTTATCTTTGTCACCACATTGCCTAAAACAAATCTATAAGACACAACCAATGAAAAGCCATGTCTTTAGATGCTGCGAGGTTAAAATACAAGAGGTAACAGGGAAGGATAAAACCAAATGGCTAGTAATAAAGTGACGATTACATTATTAAACAGTTTACTAGATGGAATATTTTGGACTTGAAAATTAAGACATGAAAAGCATGAAATAAAGTTCAGTGAAAAAATATACATTCATAAATTCATTCTGCAACCATTCATACAACTATTACATATATATATTTATATATCACATGTATACACACATAAATATGATTATATCAATATATATTATTTATATGATGACAGGTAAGAATAGATGAACTTTTTACTTCCCATAATTTAAATTGTCTCAAAGCTAAATTAAGAAGTTGTGAATACCCAAATGACCATTTTTAGAGAAAATATAAACACTAAGAAGGAACTCGGGGTAAAATAGAGCATAAAACTGTAAACATAGGCAGCACTCATTCTTGTTCCATTCTAAGGAATAATAAGCAAGCTCTAGAAGGAAAAGGAAGCAAAAGGCTATGCAAATCGTTGGTCGAAGAGTTGGTCCAGGATACAGCCTATTAAGAAACTAAAACCTGATTTTAGCCATGATTGTCTGCATTAGTTGGTTTTCTTCAATATTTCCAAACTACTGTTGATCAAAATATCACATGACGTTTCCCATTGCCCTAGTATGAAACCGTGTCAGCTTTCTTCTTCTTTTATCAGTCCACCCCTTATCTGAGTCTCAATTTCATGCCAAGGTGCTGACTTAGCAGAAACGCCATGCATAGTGACATGGTGACTTCTGCCCCAAACTATGAGACACTTTTCATTTATATTCATCAAGGAAGTACTCCACAGGCATCAAACCATGTACCCAGATCTCAGTTTGTTATTTGATTATCCAACTTAATCCCATTAGACACTGATCTTTTAAATAGCACAAAAACTGCTGACAAAAATGCCTCTGCAACTATTAAAAATTCCCTATGTGCAGAGTATCCAATTCTACACTTAGCCTTCGTAAAAGCTGATGTTTACATTTTTTAAAATATTAATCAGGGACAATTTCAAGTAAACATGAAAAGAATCGAGTGTCTTAAGAAAAGAAAATCTTGCAGGACACAGTGAGACTTGGTGAGATAAGCTGACTTCTTTACTTTCTCATTTATAAATCTGGAAATTCTCAGGAGCACTTTCTCCATAAAAGGACAAATGGTTTACTTTCTTCAAAAACCTAGATTTAAAGTCTATTCCCTCTATTTAACTCACAGCATGAGTTTAGGAAAATATCATATTAATAATATGAGTATACAAGTGTACTTGTGGAAAGCCAAGCTCTATAAATGCTGAATTCTTTTTTAAATATATACCCTTTAACAAAATGATCAGGAAACACGGTAAAAGGAAAATTTAAAAAGCACACTTCTACATAAAAGTTTTCCACAAACTTAACAGAATCTTTTTTCTAAAGACAATGTGAATATGAAAAGTTTCTAAAATCAAAATAGTATATCAACAAATGGTATAAAATATTCACAATGTTGAGGAATTTTTCCATGTAAATTAGTAAATATTAACAATCCTCCTGAAAAGACAAATCCAAATTTTAGTTCTGGCCAAACGGTTTTGCCACTATTTCAGGGAGGGAAGAAAAGAAAAGACGTTTGGGGCTAAATTGAAGACATGCCCTAAATTGAATAAGAAATAATTTCTTCTCTTGCCCTTACTTCCTATATTTTTTTTTTTTTGCGATACTCAGGCCTCCCACTGTTGTGGCCTCTCCCGTTGCAGAGCACAGGCTGCGGACGCGCAGGCTCAGCGGCCATGGCTCACGGGCCCAGCCGCTCCGCGGCATGCGGGATCCTCTCGTACCGGGGCACAAACCCGCGTCCCCTGCATCGGCAAGCGGACTCCCAACCAACCACTGCGCCACCATGGAAGCCCAGTATCTGTATTTTCTTGATGTTTGTCTTAACTGATACTTAAGCTGCTGTATATTTAATCATTTAACATTCACTGTGCACCTACCATGTACTAAGCTCTGAGGTAGGTATTTAAGATATAGTCCCTGACCTTGACGGTTCACTGCTCATTGGAGAACACCAGCAGATAAATTCTATACAATAAAGAAGAAATACCCACTGTTGATGGGAGTGCAGATTGACACATACATTTTG
Organism: Aethalodelphis obliquidens; assembly: GCF_003676395.1. Classification (NCBI taxonomy): domain Eukaryota; kingdom Metazoa; phylum Chordata; class Mammalia; order Artiodactyla; family Delphinidae; genus Aethalodelphis; species Aethalodelphis obliquidens. Next base: position 77,395,538 of record NW_020837948.1, on the reverse strand, counting down.
GAAACAGTTTGCCTTTTTCTTCTAAAGTTAAACAGGCATATATTCTACCACCCAATAATTCCAACCCTAGGTATACACACTAAAGTGATTCTTGCCCATGTTTATTCATGGAATGTTCAAGTGTGCTCTTAGCAACCTAATATTTAAAAAAATTGAGAAAACCCAAACATGCATCTTTAAGAGAATATATAAACAAATGTAAATTGTCTCACAATGCAATAAAATACAGTCGTGAAAATAAATTATCCTCAGCACACAGGGAATAACAGGGAAGAATATTAGAAATAAAGCATTGAAACAAACTGGCAAAAGACTACATAGAGTATGATGCCATTTTAATAAAATTCAAAAACAAGAAGATATGTCCATTACATTTTTAGAGATACATGTATACATGGTTGCATTATTTTAGAACAAAAAAGAAACATAAGCCCCAAATTCAGCATAGTGGCTACCTTCAATTGCAGGCAGGATGGAGGCAGTGGGGACGCGCATCTGGGACCTTCAACGGAATCGCCATAACCTAGTTCATAAGTTGTTCCGTGGCCTCACAGTTAAATTTATTATCATGCTTCTTAATTTGTTATATGTTAGAAATATGTTTGTTTGCATCAAATTTCTCAAAATAAATATCAATTAATTAAAAGAAAACTCGATGTCAAGATATTGCACTAAGTCTTCTTGAAGGTGTTAGGGAAGGAGGCATGTAATTTCAACAGGGCTAGAAAGATGAATGAATTTTCCAGGAGAAGGGCAATCCAAAGACAGGAAACCTTATAAGCAAGGACCCAGAGATGTGAAAGAGCAGTGTATTGGGAAAAATGAGAAATATGTTGGGGCTGGAGCACAGGACACATGGGAGAAGACACAGAAGATGATACGACGAAGGACCTCATCACTTCGGTGGAGAGCCACAAAAGGAAGAAGGTTATCTTGTAAGCAAAGAATGATGCTGATGTCCTGTTTTAAAACAGATAAGTTACACAAGATCATAATTTTTTAGAAGGATAATGATGGTGGCAGGACTATGGCAAAGAATTAGTGGAGGTAAGAAAAGTGTCAGTAATAGCAATGAAAAGAGTGATGCAATAGTCTATCTAGGACACACACATGAAGATTTCAATAAAGGTTTTAGCAGTAGAGGAGAAGAAAGGAGATGGGCTTAAATTGACATTTAAGGGTCAATTGTACCTCAATAAAGCTGAAATTTTTAAAAAAGACATTTAAGGGGTAGATTTGGTAATTAAACAGATATGAAGCATTAGGAATAATTAAGAGACACAGACAACCCTAATTTCTGATATTTAATAGGCTGATGGATGATGAAGCTTTCAAGCAATTAATATGAGAGAAGAAATGACTTAGCAGGAAGATAAATTCAGTTTGGGACTTGTTGGGTTTGAGAAGGTTTGGGAGATCTATGTGGATGTGCTGGTAAACACTTGAAAATACAGTAGCAAGTTGGTATAGAAAATCAAATTTAGGCACCCTAACTAGTAGTTGTGACCAAGGAATCCAATGGTGTCCTTTATAGAGTAAGTAGAGAGAAAGACTTGAGTACTAAAGATGGATGAAATTTTGGAAAATAGAAATTAAAAAGAAGAGATTAAAAAAAAAAGAGGTGGCTGAGAGCTCTAGACTCTAAAGCCAGAGTGCCAAGGTTCATAATAGTCCTCTACCATCCTTGAGCAAATTACCTAACTCCTTTCTGCTTCAGTTTTCTCCAACTGTAAAATGGGTGTAAGAACAGTATTTACTTCACAGGATTGTTTTGTGGATTAAATTAGCCAATGTGTGTAAAATGTCTGGTGTGTATTTCTTCTCCATTCAACAATTTAGTAAAAGCATGTACTGTAGACTAGGCAGCTAGGTCTGGTTGTGCAGGACTGTAATTATCTGTTACCTGAGAAGTAATTGTACAGATGTTGTGATTTGAAAATCCAGAAAGGATATTTTGCTGCTGCTACCCACCACACTCCTAAAACCACCCAGTATATCTCCCATCTATTGATTAATTTTAAAACACCCTTACTGATGGCAAGACTTTTAAACCACAATACTAAGTAAGTTTTAAGATGCAGCATATGGGAAAAGTAACATAATAGCTTAAATTTACAGTAGAAGACTAAAAGACTAAACTCTGATACCGTCCTAAGAATGTATGTCGAAAATGGTGAGAAAAAAGTGATAAGGCACTGACCACCGGAAATGGAGTGAGAGAACCAGGCAGGGAGACAGGCTCTAGAAAGATGAGCCTGGGGGGAACCTTCAACTCCCTTATCTTGCACTAAACTAATTCCTCTTGACCTAAAAGTTTTGATGAGCAGTGCTTTTTTGGAATAACAAGGAGACGTTCTACCACTGAACTACCGTTTTCTTTTTATGGGCTAAGTGATAAAATCCACATAGCATACTTAGCATAGTGCCTGTCATATAATATGTGATCAATAAATGTTGTCTATGGCTATCTATGCTTCAGGCTGTACCAAACTCCGGCTGGCTCACGGGAATCCTATCCCATTCTCTCCCAGGGATGTGCCACAATTGTCAAGACACACTCTGAAGGGATCTCTGCCTGGGAAAGAGATGATAGTTATAAAGGAATAACAACAACAATAATAATGTTAATAAAAAGTGTTTAGAGTGTGCCAGATACTATGCGATCACATTCCACGCAATACTTAGTACATGAAATATTTAGTCTTTGGATTGCCTCTTTCATTAACAATTATTACTACCCAATTTGGCTAAGGACATAGTTATCAATGAAAGATAAGATGTTCTAAAAATTTGTCAAGGTACCAAATTTAAAAATTAACTCAATAATAGAAAGAGTTAATATGGAAGAAATGTTTCATTTCATCAACATTACCATGAACAGCTGCACAGGATACCACTGTAATGAAGAGAGTAAGCTTCCATACTCTCCCTTTTTCCTCTTTATTTCCTTCTGTCCCTCTTGAAAGCACTAGTTATTGACCATAAAATTCATGTTGCTTCTCAGAAAGTCAAGTAGACATTTTCAGATATTTTGTAGCTCTCCTCTTACTTCTCATGAGTTTCAACCCCAAGATTTGTAAGCTATCTAATTGCACGCTTGACATTTTTAAGATTAAACACTCTATACTAAGACGAAAGGAGAATTTTTCAAATGGCTAAAGGATAGAAATTCGAGTCAAAAAAAAAACGTGTGTAAGAAAAAATATGAAGGAAAAAGCAGTCAGCTGCTTCCTCTGTTGGTGCCAGTTCAGGACTGGATTTTTCTTGAAGGAGGAACTCAGCAAAATGAAGATGAACACACAGAAGCATGCTTCAAATTATCACCATTAGACCAGTTATTTAATGCACCTATACAAAGTTAGCCTAAAATCATATGTGATCTCTCAGTCAAAAGGTTTTCTCCATTTTTAGTGCCAAAATTTTGTTAAAAATTATATTCCTCTTTTAAATCATTTTATAGTAGAAGCATATTAATGCTTTATGTACAACTGGATGAAATTTTTCAGTGATTACATACTCTAATAAAAGAAACATAGAATAAATGAAAGGCAAAACCATTTTTTATTCTGGTTTTAATTGATAAGAGAGAGACAAGAAAACCATAGCATTGAAGAGACTTTTCTCCTTTTGATAAATTACCTGCTTCCAGTAAAATCATGGGTTTTTAAATTTTTCTTCTAAATATTTTTCACATTAAACTTGTTTTTATTTATCAGATATTTATTTTCATTTACTATTTTGAGTAGAGGAAAAGAATATCTGACTTTAAAATAAGAATGAATTACTCAAAAACAACCACTGACCAGGAGACATCAGCACACAGCAGAGGATTTATGTAAAATAGACTTTTGCTGCCCTCTTTTGGAATAAATAAGTAAACAATATCAATTTGAGTCTATGCATTTTACTATTGTCTGTTTCCTACCACTGCCACGTTGCTTAGGAAACAAAGAGCCAGTACTCAATTATCAAATGCCCTGTTATTAAAAAATTGGAGATTTATTTTAATTTTATGGATGCAAAAATGTTATTTAGCAGAGGATTATTTAACAGCATACTGAATAAAAGTATAATTGTTTTGAATACAACAAATCCAGATTAGATGATAACCACACAAGCTAAAATAGTAATCTTATAATCAATATTTGGGGTTTCATGTAGCCTTATGAATAGTTATAATAACTTAAGTGTTAATTTCTAGTGTAAAATAAAAAAGTAAACAATTTAATTAGAAAAACATTAGAAAAGTTTTTAGTCTAGCATATTTAAGGAGAAGCACTGAGTATATCTTAGTTTCTAACACATTGATACCCATTTTGGCAATAATATTGAAACTTGCTGGTTACACTACTATCATTCAAAAGTAGTACTCAAATCTTTGATGAGCCTGTAGAGATTTTAAAAATTAGATAAGTTCAGACAAAGCTTAGGTGTGATCCTACTATTCATCACCCTTCCCTTCTTTTACCAGAAAAACTACCAATAAAAATGTATGATCTCAAATATTAAACTTCAATAATAACTGTAAATTATATCTGACACCAAACTGAACAAAACAAAATCAACAAAATTAAATATATGCATGTGCTTTTGCTAAGATGGACCAACAAAACATCAAGTACAGTGTGTATCAAAAGTCATAAGAACGTTGAAATCTGGTTATGTTCTTTGGCAGCATGAGCCCCTTTGGAGGGATGCACCTTGAAAATAGGACAAAACAAACATGACAAAATTACTGCATGTAATAATTCTAGGTAGGAAAAACCTAATATTTCAGCATCCTAGAATATAACACCAACACACGGAATGCAAAACAAAAGCAAACAAAACAATTTAGTGGACTTGGGACAAGACAAACATGTGGCCAAAATCCTCATGATAAAGAACTATTGTTTTCTTGAGAAAAACTTGTTTTCGAGCATATAAAAATGTGGAGTTTTAGAAAACCTTATTCTTAAAATTAAATTCTTCCACTACAGTGTACAAATTACTGACAGCAGTTTCGCGTGTGGATAAAAGCCTTGCTATAATCATTCCATCTAAAGAGAAAATTAGAAAATTCTTGGCTACGATATAACACATCAAGAGCTAGGGTCAACAGTTTCAGGTGTTAGCTGGGATTAGTGCATTTTAGTATATTAATTTATTTTATGTACCTAAACTTTAATCAATAAAATATGTAATATATGGAATCATAATTAGTAATCTTCATTTCCTTTTAGGTATTTTTGCAACCCTACTCACAATTATTCCATATTTAGATGCCTAAATCAAAATACTTATTAACTGAATTAATATTTTATAATTATAAACATGTATCACCATTCAAACCCCTATCTTATTTGAAAATTGCATAAATTTCACTTCAGCTATTACTATTCAAAATGACAAGATATTTCAACACAGATGACAAAAAAAATCATCAACCGATTGACAAATATTACATTATTAGAAGTAAGTAAAACTGGATAACCTTTGGGCTAGAAGGTCCCCCTGGATATGAGGTATAAATGAAGCTAAACTGTAGGAGTCAAAACATCCAGGTGCAACTAACCATATTGGATATTGTAGGGTAAGCCTAGATCTATAGATAAGTAATTTGTTTGATTTGGGATAAGAAAATTAAATAGACTTTGTCTAGACAGAATGACCTCACTGCATACATTTGTTCCCACAGAAGCCAGAATCTAATGAAAATTCCAAATTACTTTATTAAATAAATGTCTTTAGCTATGCATGTATGTTGTTTTCTAGTGAGGCCCTGGCAATTCTACTGTGGCAGTAGCAAATTTTATACTGCATTAAAAATTGCAGAAAAGTCCTGACATGAACATAACAAATTGACCACACTCTTATTTTTTACTTTTTTGTACTTACTGATTCCTGTTTAAATTCACTGCTATCAATGAACGATCACGCAGTCTCATAAGATCCTGCAGACTAAATCTGGTGATTTCAGGACATATTGTATAATTGTTAAACAAATAAGAATTGGCAAAAGCAAGAACATAAGGAAAATCCTAATTTGCTTTTATTGTCTATTTCTAAAATGGTGTGTGTGCATGCCTGCCTGTGTGAGTGTGTGCACATGTGTGTGTTACTTCGTTTTAAATTTCATGTAGTTTTTTTGGTTGTTCTTTTGACTGCTGTTTGCTAAGTTGGGGAAATGGAATATTTAATTGAAGAAATATATAAGAAGAGGTATGGATGGAGCTTTACAGTTAGGATTGAAACCCTTCCTTGATTGGCTTAAATTATTAGTAACATAGCTGTCAGGAGAAGTTAGTAGTGGGAGGTATGCTGGCATCAAAGCTATATTTGGGCTACTCATATTATCTTTTTATATAACCAATATTTACTGATTCATGTCAAAATGGGGGGATGGGATGCTTACAAAACAAGTTAAAGTGCTGACAATTATTTGAGCTACTCTAAAATACAAACAAGCACAGCAATGAACAAATGGTCAGGGTGAATAATTTAAGGACGAAACAATAATTAATGTTGCTATTGGAAGACTGAAAAAGGTGTGTTGGTGTAAGTAAATGTCCTGTGATTTTACAGATTGTATAGATTAGCAGGTATCATGTTCATGAAGTGATTGCAGATTCTTAGAGCAACAGTAAATCAGCAACCATTGCTTCACAGTTTGTAAACTAAGGACAAAAGGTGAAATATAGCTGGTGAGATGTAAGTACGTAGAAGGTGCCTTCATTTACAAACAAAATTTTCACTGAGTGTACACTGTGTGTGCCCTGAGTTTACTTACTAGATTAGTGCTAGATTTTGGTCGACTTAAAGATTTCAGGCAGATTTTTATCTACAAAAAGACTAGTTGAAGCCCTCTGATTCAGAATTGCTGAGAATGGGAACTTCAATAACAATTTCTAGCTCCATAAAGTTATGAGGTGGCCTAACCCATTTACTCATCACGAGTTGAGGAATTACTCTTTTCTAATGGACTTGAATTCATGCAATAACACTGCTTGAGCAATCAGTAATGCTTTTATTCTAAACTGAACAATATTTATTAAGAACGTTCTATGTACCAGACACTGTACTAGATCCTGGATGTATAAGGACAAATCATGGAGATCTGGAGACAGAGGTCTGATGTTTAGCAGCAGATATTTTAAAGTAATTTTTTGAAATTAAGTATAAAGTACATATAAAAAAATGTGAAACTCATAGGTATAGCTCAATTAATTTTTACAAAGTGAACCTACTCATATAACCAGCACTGGGAACACAAAATGGATCACTACCAACACCAGACGCACCTCTCATGTTTCCTTTCACTCACTGTACCTTCAAGGGTGAATCCTATTCTGACTTTTCACACCCTAGGTTGATTTCACCTCATTTTAAACTTTTTACAACTGAAATCATATATGTTTCGGACTTTTTTTAACATCTTGTTTTTAAGATTCATCACGTTCTTGCGTGTAGTTGTAATTCAGTTATTCTTACTGCTGTATAGTATTTCACTAAATGAATACACCATAGTTTATTTATATAGTTTACTATAGACAGAAATTTGGGTTGTTTCAATTGGGGGGTTATTATGATTATAAGGCTATGAACATTTTTGCTTGTGTCTTTTGAGAACATTATTATATATATTGGATATACATCTAAAAGTAGATTTACTAGATCGTAAAGTCCACATACGTTTAGCTTTAGTAAATATTGCCAAACACTTTTCCAAAGTGATCGTATCAATTTACAATCCCACCAATAGTTTATGGGAGTTCCACTAACTTCAGATCCTCAGTAATTGTTATTATTGATCATTTCCATTTTAGGCATTCTGGTATACAGCGGCAACTTAACTGAGGTTTTAATTTGCATTTTCCAGGTGATTGATGAGGTTGAACACTTTTTAATATGTTAATGGGTCATCTGGTTAGCCCCTTTTATAATACCTGTTCAAGTCCTTTGCCCATGTTTTGTCCTACTTTCTTCTCTGGCCTTATTCCTACTGGTTTTTAGGAGTTCCTTATATTTTGTGGATATGAGTTTACCATCAAATATGTACTTTAGATACACCCTTAAACTCGGTAACTTGCTTTTTTACTCTCTTAATGGTGCCTTGTGATGATAAATTGTTAATTAAGAAATTCTCAATTTTATGATAGTTTGATTTTTCAAGACTTCTTTTATGGTTAGCAGTCTTTGAATTTTATTTAATAAATATTTGTCTATCCCCTAGGTCATGAAGATATTTTATTTCTCTTCTAAAAGATTTATTTAAAAAAATTTATATTTATACCTGGAATGGATTTTGAATATAGTTTAAGGTCAGGTTTCATTTACTTATTATGGATAGTAAATCAGCAAATACCATTTGTTGAAAACACTATTTTTTCTCCTTTGCCCTGCAGTGTCACCTTTGGCATAAACTAGATGCCCAATTCTGTGGGTGTGTTTCTACACTCCATAATTGTTCCATTTGTCTATTCATTTAACCTTAGATCAATACCTCACTGTCTTAATCACTATAACTTTGTAACAGTTTTTGATGTCTGCTGGTGTCAAGTATAGGAATTCAAGGTTTGTTAGTCTTCAAGATTTTCTCAGCAATTCTTGGCATATTATATAGCAGACATTTCTTTGTAATACTCTGAGAGCAGGGTAGAGGGACTAATGAACTACCTTTAGGTAACATGAAGGTGACACAAAGGTGATACCTGAGATGGGACTTGAAGGCTGAGTAACATTTTGATAGGTATGAATATATTTTTTAAAGTACAAATGCATGATTTTGAATTTGAAGCAACTCAGGATTCAGAGAGAACTTCCATTCATTTTCAAATAACATTCCCTAACAGATTTTGCCCTGTAGGTCTCTTCTAATATTACTCAAACTAAAAAACTAGAATAAAAATGATCATTACAAATATGTAACATGATACATCCTGCAAATGTTGAAGAGAAAATATTTCCTCTAACTTCATTCTTCCTTGGAATTGATAGCCATTGAACATTCAGATTCACTAACTTCCTAAAATTGAGATAATCCAGAAAAATGTGGGTGAAACAACAGTTTCTTAGTGACTAAGAGAAGACATTTTATCCAGTCCTATACTTTCCTTGATTTGCTTAGAAATAAAGGAGGTGATCACTGAGTGTAAAAAGTGCAGAGCCTAGATAGTTACTGTTTGTTCCTACATACACAAAGAGTTTAACAAAGGCATGTGAGATTACAAAAGCATTAAATCTGAGTTTTCACCTTATTTGTAGATGGGATAATAAATCAGGAGAGGTGTGATAAAGCCAAAAACAAAACCTTTACTGGAAAATATGCTGTAAATATTATTCCATTGCCAAGACCTGCCTTATAATATTAACCAGTCTTCTCATATAGGTTCTATATGCAAAGAGTCATTAGATTTTGATTTGGGCTCTGAGCACAGCACCAACTGTCCTTTCAGATTATATGCCCAGGCCCTGATTTTCATCATAGCTCTTGTCCAAGACAGGTTCTAAGAGTTGATGGGAAGATGATCAGTATATAATCTACCATTCAGTAGACACATTTCAATTATCTACAACTCTGGGATTGGAGGGTCACTTGAATACACATCAAATTCTGTACAATTTAGAAACTCTCAGAAAGTCTATTAAGAGCTTTGGAGAGGAATGTTCAGATGTACACATAAGTCTGAAAGCTGAAGTTGTTTGTAATACCAACACTATTTACAGAATGTATTAAACTTTTGTAAATAAAGTTTTAATTTTCTTCACCAACCTAATCATAAATTATACAATTCATTTATCTAAAGTTATTCCACTTTAAATATACTATCAAATGAGGGACTGGGGAAAGTGATTTAATATACTATATAATTAAAAATTGGAACAAGGTTGTTATAAACTCTTTATAAGTAAGAAGATGAAATCATTCCATGTTATTTATTTACAAGAAGGCTCTTCAACTGGATAAATCACACAGCTTAGATAACTGGTGTGTTCATATGCAACAATAACACGTAGAACTGGTATTAACATTTTTGAGCGTAGGAATAGAAGTGTACTTAATTTATCACAAATTTAATCATCTTTAGAATTTGAATCCCATTTCCATGATAAAAATATTAATAAACAAGCATAAAATAGGTTCAAAGCCTAGAAAAGATATACATAAATAAGGAAAAGGTTGTCAAGAGTTATTTTCTACGTTGTGAAAATCCAGTATTTGAATGCTTTACTATAATCTTGCTGAAATGTCTTTTAAAAAGTTGATTGGTGGGTGTGAAGCAGTAATAATATCACATTTACACTGTCCAATTAGAAGTTTAAATTTCCACATTGCAGATATATTTTAAAAGTAAAAGCATGCACACACACTCACACTCACACACACACACACACACACACATATACTGCACTCTGCTAGAATTAGTAAATAAATAGCTTTACAGATATCCGTATGCTGAATAAGGTACACATAATTTCTAGAGATCAAAAAAATGATGTATATGGGTTGTGACTGTATAAAGCAGAAGTTTAAGGCCTGGGATTTTGAATATTCTTTTGTCATGGACTCACTTCATCAATATTATCCTAGCTGTGGTATTAAGCATTGAAGTATTTAGAAATGAATATAGTGTAGTCTCTAACTTCAAAAACTCACAAGTAAGTAAGCAAGAAAGATAAATAGAAATAAATCACTAGGCCAAGTGGCAAGTGATTTAATGGAATATAAACCAAGTTTTGCAACGACAAAGATAGAACTACTAATTAAACTTGGAGAGGGAACACTTCACAGAAATGTCATGTGAGCCATAAAGGGTGAGTAGTATTTGCAAAATAAAAAAAGAGGTGATAATTCCTGGTTCATAACAGAGGTTTGAGGATATAAGCTTGCTGCACTTACCTCCCAATATCTTATCCAAATGACAGTAAAATTATTTTTTTAAATCAGCAGACCAGAAATTTTTACATATTTCTGAATGATGGAAAGTTACTCCACTTATATTTCAGAGCAACATAGAATAAAGGAAACAACATTAGGGACTATGCTTGGTGAAAGATTTCTCCATAAGTAGGTTCTACCCTGGACTGATCTAGAAAATATCCACATCTTCTTGGGTTGGCAAGCATGGTGCAAAAAATTGGTTGTCAGGCATCAATGATGGTGGTTAATTAGAGAAGTGTTTAGAGAAGAGCTAGGTTGGCTACTCTTCCTCTTCTGCTGACAGATAAATTGACTGCAGTATTTATTCTTATTGGGAAATAGGAAGCAGGGATCTCTTTGGATAAGTGGCTGATGAGAGAGACAGAGTAGAGCCTAAGACAACTTTAGACTTCTACAATGTACCCAGGGGAACAAGAGGAAAGACATATCCAATTAAGAGTGGGAAACTCTTAGGTACTCTAACCCCAGAGTGAAGTCTTCCTTATTTTGAACTAGACTGCCTCTGTTTTATCATCAACAGTAACCATCCATGTCATAGATTCTACCTCCTCTTTGGAAGAATGGTATTTTTAGTAAACAGATCTCTCAACTGCTACTAAGGCTAATTAGCAAAGCCCTCCTACATTATTTTCTTTTAGATTAAAAATAAGAAAAATAAATAAATGAAAAGGAAATAATTTTTTAAAGGAAAAAAAAGACAATATATTTACAAATCACATATGAGAAAAAATCGATAATGAAAGAAATTAACAATAAAAACTGCTGACACCGGAAGAAATAGATTTAATGCAAGAAGGAAACAGATATTTTCAACTGATATCCTCAAAGAGATGTAAAAGGATAATGTATACAAAAAGAATAATAAGCTCTATGGGAAAGAAAGCAATCAGAAAAACGGAAGCATTCCTAGATAATTTTAAAAGCGCTTGCCATTTTTTTTAAAGTTGAATTATAGCTTGTTCACTATTGGAAAATCCCTCTCAGAAAGTAAATCTAATTCTTGTTAAATGCCACAAAAAAGTTAGTGATGGGATTTTTTTTTTAGACATAAACTCTCAAGAGATGATAAAAGAAGATATCAACAAAAAATATTAGAAGTTGGAAAAGTCTATAAATGGGTTGTGACAGATTTAAAAGATCTGATCCCTAAGCAAGCAATATGGGGAACCCAGAAGTAACCCTTTTGTACTCCAGAACCGCCCCCAGAAACTTTAAGAATGGGTAGCAGAGTGGGGTTGTAGGTGAGGCTGACATATGAGCATTTGTTGTATATCTATTTAAAGAGCAGGTAATAGCTCAGATTTTCAATCCCATGCGGCTGTGAGATTGTCTTTACCTACTCAAAGTCTGAAAGTTTACTTCCTAGAGAGGGTGAAGCAGAGGAATTCTGAACTAGTGATACAGGGGCAACTGGTATCACTGCCCCAGGCAGCAGAGATGTTAACAATTGTCACTGATTATTTTCACCAAATTCCCTGGGCATATATTTCTTACTGAGGGAATTCTGAGTCTGGTCAGATAAGGACAATCCCAGAAAATGAGACTTTCCAGACTGCTACCAGACGGGTCAAATAGTGGCAACTGTCTCTGTATGGGGTTTTGAGGAGACCAAATCCATTTTGCCCTCTCCAGTGGCAGACAGGCTAAACGTAAGGGTTCCCAGTCAAACAAACAGAACAGGATACCTACTTTAACTGGTATGCAGAAGCCTCTAAAAGGCTTCAAGATTACAAAATAGATTCAATGAAAGATTCATTGCAAAAGGCTAATGAAAAATTAAAGATGCAAAAGGTACCCAAAACAAAAACTATAAGATTGACGTGATTCCTACGACTCCCCTCTATCCTCCTTTGCGTGACTACTCACAGCCTATTAATCCTCCATCTGAATTGCTTTTCCACTCTGAAGAGACCACGAGGAATGGTTATTGCCTTATTTGTCTCGTTGTATGCCCTGAGAACTTGTGTAGCTTTCTGTCTGTCAGGGCAGGCAAGTTTTAAGTTCTTGCATATTCAGGCAGCTCAGCTCTGGTTGGGTACACAAACATATGGTTACACAGAAACGTGGGTTTCACACCATTTGCAGCTAGGGCCCTAGGGACTGTTGCCAGCTCTCAGGGGAATCCTCTTTCTTACTTTTGGCTATCTTTGGGAGTGGCTCTGGATCTTGGGAGGATAGTATCTTTTGCACCCTCTTTGGGGAGCCTCTCTTATACATGGTGTCATTTAATACTGCCTACTTTAACGCAATCCAGTTCTCCTCCCTTAACAGGCATTTCTCAAACAACCTGCACTTAAGCAAGGTCACAAGACTAGGTCCAGGCAATAAGTTGTGGGTGGAAGTGACTTTGAATTCCAGGCTAAAGCATAGAAAAGCAGAGGCAAGACCATCAGCTGATTCTTCTGACATACATATACCTACAATGTGTCATCAAAGCATTTAATGGTATTTTTATGCCAACATTTAACAGAGGAGCAAATGATCAGTATTTTTAACTTTCTAAATCATTTCTTATGTGGGAAATATTTCCTGCATAAAGAAAAGAATGCAGAATAAGGGTGATATTTGTCATACTGAATAGCATTATAGGTCTTTTCTCTGGGCAGATTCCAAGTTTGGACTAGGACTTGTTTGGTGTCAGTGGCAAAGTGAAAGCAGAACATAAGCCTGTAACTTTCTGCACAGGGTTTCCAAAGCCTGCCACCTTGCCCCAGTGTGTGGGAATACGCTCCGTTTCTCTCCAATTACGCTCAAGGGCTCAAGGGGTTAGCATAATGGGAAGGTGAGAGTCAAAGGCCACGAGTGGGGGAAGTGATCCCTGGCCATCAGCTATTTTACTATCAATTCTAGTTTCCTTAAGGGGTTTAACTGTCACTCTGTTCAAAGGTTTAAGTACTTACGAAAGCCTTGGGCAGCAAAAAGGTAGTCGATTTTCCACTATAATATTATAATAGCACTTGTGCTGTACTAAGCTCTATTCACATAAATTTCTGGGTCTAGTGGGATATAATTTCCAGTGCGGCAACTTTACGGTGACTGTTCCTAGCCTTAGCAGACTTGTGAAATGTGAGATTCAATGTTTAGAAATGGTCTTTTCCTCACCCATCACAGTGATGGCCTTATTTTTTTGTTTCTTTTCATTTTAAATAAAAGCACGTAGAATACAGTTGCATTTATGAAATGTTTTAACACTGCTTAAGAAAACTGGTGAATAATGAAGGTCTATTATCTTCATAATAAATCACATGTCCTAAGATGCTGTGAAAGTTTATATATTCTATAATTTTCTTTTTTGTTTTAAAAGTTATTCATTCTGAGTTTTCATTAAAATATAAGAATGTCTTTATGAATTGACTGAATAAAATATACCTATCTAAATATCTGCATTTGCGTTCATGGAGTTTTATTATTGAAATACAAATTATTAAATGCTTAAAGCTTATAAGCAATAGGCATTATTAACAATAGGCATTATTATATATTTAAAGCTTATAAACAATAAATATAGATGAACACATCTATATATCCCTGATAAATATCAAAGTGAAAAAGGAAAACAGGTATTTCTGGAATTAAATGTAGCTCATCTTAAAACAAAGGTGAAATATAATGCCACTTGGAAAAATTTAGCTTTCTCTAATAATTGGTGTAATCTGCATAAATAAAGCACTGTGATATTATAAAACTGTCTGATAGTCTATTAAATATGTATGGTTTATAGTCACAGAAATGTTTGCAAGGCAAAACAAGAAACAAAAAACATGTAAGAAATAATGATGTCATTATAAGAAGCTATAGCTTTCAGTTATAACATGAATAAATTCTGGGATCTAATGCACAGTATGGTAATAGTTAATAATACTGCATTGTATACATGAAATTTGCTGAGAGTAAATCTTAAATGTTTTCACCACACACACATACACAAATGGTAACTATGTGAGGTGATGCATGTGTTAATTAGCTTGATTGTGGTAATTATTTCACAGGATATACGTATATTAAATCATCACTGTTGTACACCTTAAAACAATCCCGTTGTATAATCTAAACATATACGCTTTTTATTTGTCAATCATACCTCAATAAAGCTGAAAAAAAACTATAATAAAAGAAGCTATGCATAATAAACATTCATGAAGGTTCCTGTGTGTTTTGAAAAGTAAGTCCTCCATATTAAAAAAAACCCTTATTTACCCTGATTTGATAGTTACTAGAATAAAAAAATAAAAGCATACTAACTTTCCTTTGTCTAACTTCAGTCAACATTGCCTTCATTCTAATATAATTTTACAAGACCATATTTTAAAAAAACCAAAAACTAGTTATCCTAAATATCTGCATTTCATTTATATAAGAGTGCAAATCTATGGAATAGGTAGGTGGGCTGTTTTGTCAAAACTTTTATTTCATAAACTTTTCTAAAATGCTTATCTATTTAGATCAGACTACTTGACAGGACAGTATCTGGGCAGGCTTTGTAAAGGCATTTACTAAAAGTAAATATATGTGAATAAACGCATACCACAACTATGCTTATCCAATCAGGGAAGTTGAAAGAAGGACTGAAAAGTGAACTGTGGCTCATAGAAAGTACAGAAATTATTATAGCTACTTTTTCGAGCACGTAATTAGTTCCCAGACACTAGGCAAAGCCCTTTATTTTTATTTTTTGAATTTTATTTATTTTTTTATACAACAAGCTCTTATTAGTCATCAATTTTATCCATATCAGTGCATACATGTCAATCCCAATTGCCCAATTCATCACACCACCCCCCACCCCCCAGCCACTTTCCCCCCTTGGTGACCATACGTTTGTTCTCTACATCTTTTTCTCAATTTCTGCCCTGCAAACCAGTTCAATTGTACCATTTTTCTAGGTTCCACATATATGCATTAATATACGATATTTGTTGTTCTCTTTCTGACTTACTTCACTCTGTATGACAGTCTCTAGGTCCATCCATGACTCTATAAATGACCCAGTTTCATTCCTTTTTATGGCTGAGGAATATTCCATTGTATATATGTACCACTTCTACTTTAACTATTCGTCTGTCCATGGGCATTTAGGCTGTTACCATGACCTGACTACTGTAAATAGTGCTGCAATGAACATTGGGGTGCACGTGCCTTTTTGAATTATGGTTTTCTCTGGGCATATGCCCAGAGAAATTGTGGATTTGATGGGTCATATGTAATTCTATTTTTAGTTTCTTAAGGAACCTCCATAGTGTTCTCCATAGTGGCTGTATCAATTTACATTCTCACCAACAGTGCAAGAGGGTTCCCTTTTCTCCACACCCTCTCCAGCATTTCTTGTTTGTACATTTTCTGATGATACCCATTCTAATTGGTGTGAGGTGACACCTCATTGTAATTTTGATTTGCATTTCTCTAGTAATTAGTGATGTTGAGCAGCTTTTCATGGGCTTCTTGGCTATCTGTATGTCCTCTTTGGAGAAATGTCTGTTTAGGTCTTCTGCCCATTTTTGGATTGGGTTGTTTGATTTTTTAATATTGAGCTGCATGAGCTGTTTATATATTTTGGAGATTAATCCTTTGTCCGTTGATTCATTTGCAAATATTTTCTCCCACTTTGAGGGTTGTCTTTTCGTCTTGTTTATGCTTTCCTTTGCTTTGCAAAAGCTTTTAAGTTTCATTAGGTCCCATTTGTTTATTTTTGTTTTTATTTCCATTACTCTAGGAGGTGGATCAAAACAGATCTTGCTGTGATTTATGTCAAAGAGTGTTCTTCCTATGTTTTCCTCTAGGAGTTTTATAGGGTCTGGTCTTACATTTAGGTCTCTAATCCATTTTGAGCCTATTTTTGTGTATGGTGTTAGGGAGTGTTCTAATTTCATTCTTTTACAGGTAGCTGTCCAGTTTTCCCATCACCACTTACTGAAGAGACTGTCTTTTCTCCATTGTATATCTTTGCCTCCTTTCTCATAGATTAGTTGACCATAGGAGCGTGGGTTTATCTCTGGGCTTTCTATCCTGTTCCATTGATCTATATTTCTGTTTTTGTGCCAGTACCATACTGTCTTGATTATTGTAGCTTTGTAGTATAGCCTGAAGTCAGGGAGTCTGATTCCTCCAGCTCCGTTTTTTTCCCTCAAGATTGCTTTGGCTATTTGGGGTCTTTCCTGTCTCCACAAAAATTTTAAGATTTTTTTGTTCTAGTTCTGTAGAAAATGCCATTGGTAATTTGATAGGGATTGCATTGAATCTGTCAATTGCTTTGGGCAGTATAGTCATTTTCAAATATTGATTCTTCCAATCCAAGAACATGATATATATCTCCATCTGTTGGCATCATCTTTAATTTCTTTCATCAGTGTCTTAGAGTTTTCTGCATACAGATGTTTTGTCTCCCTAGGTAGGTTTATTCCTAGGTATTTTATTCTTTTTGTTGCAGTGGTAAATGGGAGTGTTTCCTTAATTTCTCTTTCAGATTTTTCATCATTAGTGTATAGGAATGCAAGAGATTTCTGTGCATTAATTTTCTATCCTACAACTTTACCAAATTCATTGATTAGCTCTTGTAGTTTTCTGGTGGCATTTTTAGGATTCTCTATGTATAGTATCATGTCATCTGAAAACAGTGACCGTTTTATTTCTTCTTTTCCAATTTGTATTCTTTTTATTTATTTTTCTTCTCTGATTTCCATGCCTAGGACTTCCAAAACTATGTTGAATTATAGTGGCGAGAGTGGACATCCTTGTCTTGTTCCTGATCTTAGAGGAAATGCTTTCAGTTTTTCACCATTGAGAAGATAGTTGCTGTGGGTTTGTCATATATGGCCTTTATTATGTTGAGGTAGGTTCCCTCTACGCCCACTTACTGGAGAGTTTTTTATCATAAATGGTTGTTGAATTTTGTCAAAAGCTTTTTCCACATCTATTGATATGATCATATGGTTTTTATTCTTCAATTTGTTAATATGGTGTATCACATTGATTGATTTATGTATATTGAAGAATCCTTGCATCCCTGGGATAAATCCCACTTGTTCATGGTGTATGATCCTTTTAATGTGATGTTGGATTCTGTTTGCTAGTATTTTGTTGAGGATTTTTGCATCTATATTCATCAGTGATATTGGTCTGTAATTTTCTTTTTTTGTAGTATCTTTGTCTGGTTTTGGTATCACGGTGATGGTGGCCTCATAGGATGAGTCTGGGAGTGTTCCTTCCTCTGCAATTTTTTGGAAGAGTTTGAGAAGGATGGGTGTTAGCTCTTCTCTAAATGTTTGATAGAATTCACCTGTGAAGCCATCTGGTCCTGGACTTTTGTTTCTTGGAAGATTTTTATCACAGTTTCAATTTCATTACTTGTGATTGGTCTGTTCATATTTTCTATTTCTTCCTGGTTCAGTCTTGGAAGGTTATACCTTTCTAAGAATTTGTCCATTTCTTCCAGGTTGTCCATTTTATTGGCATAGAGTTGCTTGTAGTAGTCTCTTAGGATGCTTTGTATTTCTGCGGTGTCTGTTGTAACTTCTCCTTTTTCATTTCTAATTTTATTGATTTGAGTCCTCTCCCTCTTTTTCTTGATGAGTCTGGCTAATAGTTTATCAATTTTATCTTCTCAGAGAACCAGCTTATAATTTTATTGATCTTTGCTATGGTTTTCTTTGTTTCTATTTCATTTATTTCTGCTCTGATCATTATGATATCTTTCCTTCTGCTAACTTTGGGTTTTGTTTGTTCTTCTTTCTCTAGTTCCTTTAGGTGTAAGGTCAGATTGTTTATTTGAGAAGTTTTCTTGTTTCTTGAGGTAGGCTTGTATTGCTATAAATTTCCCTCTTAGAACTGCTCTTGCTGCGTCCCGTATGTTTTGGATTGTCGTGTTTTCATTGTCATTTGTCTCTAGGTATTTTTTGATTTCCTCTTTGATTTCTTCAGTGATCTCTTGGTTACTTAGTAACGTATTGTTTAGCCTAAATGTGTGTGTGTTTTTTATGTTTTTTTCCCTGTAATTGATTTCTAATCTCATAGTATCATGGTCAGAAAAGATGCTTGATATGATTTCAATTTTCTTAAATTTACTTAAGCTTGATTTGTGACCCAAGATGTGATCTATCCTGAAGAATGTTCCATGTACACTTGAGAAGAAAGTGTAATCTGCTGTTTTTGGATGGAATGTTCTATAAATATCAATTAAATCTACCTGGTCTACTGTGTCATTTAAAGCTTTGGTTTCCTTATTACTTTTCTGTTTGTATGATCTGTCTATTGTGTAAGTGAGATGTTAAAGTCTCCCGCTATTGTGTTACTAGCAATTTCCTCTTTTATAGCTGTTAGCAGTTGCCTTATGTATTGAGGTGCTCCTATGTTGGGTGCATATATATTTATAATTGTTCTATCTTCTTCTTGGATTGATCCCTTGATCATTATGTAGTGTCCTTCCTTGTCTCTTGTAACATTCTTTATTTTAAAGTCTATTTTATCTGATATGAGTATTGCTACTCCAGCTTTCTTTAGATTTCCATTTGCATATAATATCTTTTACCATCCCCTCACTTTCAGTCTGTATGTGTCCCTAGGTCTGAAGTGGGTCTCTTGTAGACAGCATATATATGGGTTTTGTTTTTGTGTCCATTCAGCGAGCCTGTGTCTTTTGGTTGGAGCATTTAATCCATTCATGTTTAAGGTAATTATCGATATGTATGTTCCTATTACCATTTTCTTAATTGTTATGGGTTTGTTTTTGTAGGTCCTTTTCTTCTTTTGTGTTTCCCACTTAGAGAAGTTCCTTTAGCATTTGTTGTAGAGCTGGTTTGGTGGTGCTGAATTCTCTTAGCTTTTGCTTGTCTGTAAAGCTTTTGATTTCTCTGTCAAATCTGAATGAGATCCTTGCTGGGTAGAGTAATCTTGGTTGTAGGTTCTTCCCTTTCATCACTTTAAATATATCATGCCACTCCCTTCTGGCTTGTAGAGTTTCTGCTGAGAAATCAGCTGTTAACTTTATGGGAGTTCCCTTGTATTTTATTTATCATTTTTCCCTTGTTGCTTTCAATAATTTTTCTTTGTCTTTAATTTTTGTCAATTTGATTACGATGTGTCTCAGTGTGTTTCTTCTTGGGCTGATCCTGCCTGGGACTCTCTGCACTTCCTGGACTTGGGTGACTATTTCCTTTCCCATGTTAGGGAAGTTTTCGACTATAATATCTTCCAAGATTTTCTTGCGTCTTTCTCTCTTCTTCTCGGACCCCTATGATGTGAACGTTGTTGCATTTAATGTTGTCCCAGAGGTCTCTTAGGCTGTCTTCATTTCTTTTCATTCTTTTTTCTTTATTCTGTTCTGTGGCAGTGAATTCCACCATTCTGTCTTCCAGGTCACTTATCCGTTCTTCTACCTCAGTTATTCTGCTATTGATTCCTTCTAGTGTATTTTTCATTTCTGTTATTGTATTGTTCATCTCTGTTTTTTTGTTCTTTAATTCTTCTAGATGTTTGTTCTTTAATTCTTCTAGGTCTTTGTTAAACATTTCTTGCATCTTCTCGATCTTTGCCTCCATTCTTTTTTCGAGGTCCTGGATCATCTTCACTCTCATTATTTTGAATTCTTTTCTCTGGAAGGTTGCCTATCTCCACTTCATTTAGTTGTTTTTCTGGGGTTTTATCTTGTTCCTTCATCTGGTACATAGCCCGCTTCCTTTTCATCTTATCTATCTTTCTGTGAACGTGGTTTTTGTTCCACAGGCTGCAGGATTGTAGTTCTTCTTGCTTCTGCTGTCTGCCCTCTGGTGAATGAGGCTATCTAAGAGGCTTGTTCAAGTTTCCTGATGGCAGGGACTGGTGGTGGGTAGAGATGGGTGTTGCTCTGGTGGGCAGAGCGCAGTAAAACTTTAATCCACTTGTCTGCTGATGGGTGGGGCTGGGTTCCCTCCCTGTTGGTTGTTTGGCCTGAGGCAACCTAACACTGGAAACTTCCCGGGCTCTTTGGTGAGGCTAATGGCAGACTGTGGTAGGGCTCATGCCAAGGAATACTTCCCAGAACTTCTGCTGCCAGTGTTCTTGTCCCCACAGTGAGGCACAACCAACCCCGCCTCTGCAGGAGACCGTCCAACACTGTCATGTAGGTCTGATTCAGTCTCCTATGAGGTCACTGCTCCTTCCCCTGGGTCCTGATGCGTGCACTACTTTGTGTGTGCCCTCCACGTGTGGAGTCTCTATTTCCCCCAGTCCTGTCAAAGTCCTGCAATCAAATCCTGCTAGACTTCAAAGTCTGATTCTCTAGGAATTCCTCCTCCCATTGCCGGACCCCCAGGTTGGGAAGCCTGACATGGGGCTCAGAACCTTCACTCCAGTGGGTTGACTTCTGTGGTATAAGTGTTCTCCAGTCTGTGAATCACCCACCCAGCAGTTATGGGATTTGATTTTATTGCGATTGTGCCCCTCCTAGCATCTCACTGTGGCTTCTCCTTTGTCTTTGGATGTGGGGTAAATTTTTTGGTGAGTTCCAGTGTCTTCCTGTTGATGACTGTTCAGCAGTTAGTTGTGACTCCAGTGCGCTCGCAAGAGGGAGTCCAAACCCCTTTACATAAACCATCTAATTTAATCCTTACCTGATAATAACATACTATTAATCATATTTTACAGCTGATATTTATTAAGCATGATACATTTTTATTAACATCTGTTACTTATTTCTCAAAATCATACTATGGAACAGGTTCAATCACTTCATGAGGAATCAGAGAGCCATTTAGCCAGGTTCATTTACCCATGACTGCTGCTCTCCAAGAGAAGGACTTTGCTCCAACATTTCACATTGTTATTGCCAACAAAGAGAAAATGATCTGAAAGCTGAAACCCTGGTGACCAAACAGGTCCTTGTACTTACTCATCACTTTGAATTTAGTGGTAATTCAATTTCTGGTTCTAATTCCCACAAGACTGAAATTTTATTTTATTTTTTTGAGTCTGAAGACTATATGATAATATAAAAAAATTCATTAGTAAATAAGCAGAAAAGTACATATTTTCATGCTCTGATTCTAATGATCTCCAGGGAAATATACTAATTAAGGGCAGAGCAGCATGGGGATCCAGGGCCTGGGCCAGAGTCAGAACCCCCGTCTTCCTACTTTCCCCATGTGACCTTGGGAGTAAGTTGCTTTACTGAACTTTAGTTTTAATAGTATCTATATCATAGGACTCCTGTAAGGAATAAGGGATTAATCCATTCAAAGAACTTGGAATGGTACTTAACCCAAGTGGGTCCTCAATAATTCTTCATGAGCATTGCGCAAGCAGGCAGACATACCAATACATGTGCCCAGTTTCTGGTCTCAAAAATATTGGGTTGGCCAGAGAGTTCATTCAGGTTTTTCCGTAAGATGTTATGGAACGTTCCAAACTTTCTGGCCAACCCAATATTAGCAGGAATGATTGACTTATGAAACAACTTTTTTCTTTTAAACAATGTGATTAAATTTTAGTGCTTCAAAAGACACCATAAAGAAAATAAGGGCTTCCCTGCTGGTGCAGTCGTTAAGAATCTGCCTGCCTATGCAGGGGACTAGGGTTTAAGCCCTGGTCTAGGAAGAGCCCACATGCCACAGAGCAACTAAGCCCGTGAGCTACATCTATGGAGCCCGCTCACCACAACTACTGAAGCCCGCACACCTAGAGCCCGTGCTCCACAACAAGAGAAGCCACTGCAATGAGAAGCCTGTGAACCACAACAAAGATTTACCCCCGCTCGCCACAACTAGAGAAAGCCCATGGGCAGCAACAAAGACCCAACACAGCCAAAAGTAAATAATTAATTAATTTTTTAAAAAAGATAATAAAAAGATAATCCACAGACTGGGGAAAAATATTTCAAATTATATATCTGATGAATAATTTGTATTTGGAATATATAAAGAATCTTTGCAATTCTATAATAAGACAACCTCAAGATAAATAACTCAAGACAAGTAACTCAAAAAATAAGCAAATGATATAAACAGCCATTTTACCAAGAATGCCTAAGAAGAACATTAAAATCATGTTCAACAACATTAGTCATTAGGGAAATGCATATTTAAAACACAATGAGAGACCACTTCACACCCACTAGGATGGTTATACTGAAAAGACAAACAATAGCAAATGTCGAGGATACAAAGAAACTGGAACCCTCCTGCCTTGTTTGTGGGAATGTAAAATGATACAGCCACTGTGCAAAATAGTTTGACAGTTTCTTACAAAGTTAAATATAAATTTACCACACAACTCAGCACTTCCACTCCTAGGTATCCACCCAAAGATTTTATGTGAATATTCATAGCAGCATTTTCACAATAGCCCCAAAGTGAAATCAAATGTCCACCATCTGGTGAATTTATAAACAAAATGTGGTATATTTATACAATGGGACACTCTACAACAATAAAAAGGAATAGATTACTGACACTTACTAGAGTATGAGTGAACATGCAAAAAATGCTAAGTGAAAGAAGACAGATGAAAAAGGCTTCATATTGTATGGTTTCATGTATATGAAATGCAGGGGGGAAAAAAGTCAAATCTATGGAGACAGAAAGAGATCAATCTAGGCCTGGATGCGGGAGCGGAAATTGACAGATGAGACAAAGAAACTTTATGGGGTGATAGAAATGTTCTAAACTGGGTGATGGTGAGAGTTGTACAACTCTATAATCTACTAAAATCATTGAACTATATACTTACAATGGGTGAATTTTACAGAATGTAAAAAAAATCTGTAAGAAATGTGGTAAGTACAAAGTTATACAAGGATATTATGAAAACACTGAGGCATATCATCTCACTGTATCCAGCTTCTGCACCAGATGGTGCCTGAAATGACTATTAGTGAACAAAAATCAGCAGCTGAATTGGAAGAAGGAAATCTAGGCAAGGAGGCAGGCTGAGCCACGGCACGAGGGTGAGAAATGGACATGCTGAGACACACAGAGGAGACTGGAGGAATCTCCAGGACATTGTGTGAACGCTGCCTATTGGGGCTTTGCATCAGTTTGTTAGGTGAATGGAGGGATGAGGAAGAGTTATTTTTCTCTGTCTTTTGAAAGTAGATATATTAATAATGGGACAAAAAAAAGAAGACTGCTTTCAGATGGTCCCATTTTGGAAAGTTTAGTACTACCCAGCTTAGGGTACTGAGGAGTCACGGGCACGCTGCTTTTAGCCGTGATACTTGTGGAATCCTAATCACAAATTAATAAAGAGCCAAGGCCCTCTCCTTGGCTTTTATGACTTTATTTTCCGTGTTGCAAGAATAACCCAATCAAAATGGCCTTATTTATATACTAAAGAGTGAGAAATGACTACCAACATGTTGACAGTATAGGAATTTTTTTCTTGTTTTTTAGTAGGAGTTTGGAATCTCTCAAGGAATACATTAATGGTCTTTCAAATAATACTTTCTTAATGCATATATTACCTGAACTAATAATTCAAAAATATTTAGAGATATGCCAAAAAGAACTTTCTGTGGAGAAGCCTAGAGCACATTTTCCTTGGATCTAAACTGCCCTGCAATGTTTTGATCACTATTATTTCACCAAACACCTCATGAGAACTGGCAGACCACCAAGAACCTTGGAGAATATTTGTTTTTACTTTTGTTGCTAACTGTGTGCCTCGTTCACTAGAATACATCTGTCAAACAAATATGGTCCACTCAATGCAGTGGGTTTTTATTAGAAACATGCTTAAATTAGAATGTATAGGAAATATCCTGCCTTCTTTTTGATAAGATATAAGCATTTTGAAAAGATATAAGACAACTGAAAAATTTATTTCAATAATACGGTAAACAAGCCTCAGGCATCTTGTGTGTCACTTCTCAAGCCTTAGATTAGGCTCCAGTACGGTAAATTAAAAAGGTCTATAAGACATGGTCAGTCTATTTCCCTACTGGGGTTTGGATAAAGAGGAGGGGGTCAGGGGATAGGCAGACTGACACTAAACTATGGCAACATGTGATAAGACACTCAGTGCTTTAGACACATTTTAGAATATCATGGATTACATGGACTAATTTTGCTTAGAGAGGTCAAAGAAAGTATCTAGGGATATAAGCTATCTGAGTTGGGCCTTGAGTAATTAAGTCCCTAGGAGTGGGGAATAAAAATGATTATATGCCTGCAATCATTTCTATATTTGGCAGAAAAATCAGGCTCAAGAAGCAACAGGGGTATCCTTTCCCTAAAACTGCTTTTGAAGACCATACGTGCTGTGGAAGACTCTGCCAGTCCCACCCTTCCCCTTGGTACTCAGCAAACCCTCTGCTTCTTGCTGCACCCACTGGACTCTTGTCTGAAGGCTTTCTCTAGGCTCAGGAGCACATTAGGCCTGTGAGCAGAACAGGCTGGAATGCTGAGTCTTAGCCCAGCAACAGCCCTCAACCCTGAGCTGCATTCCACTTGGCGCCCAGAGGTCCCAGAGGCTGACCTACCCACAGCACCTGCCTGTTAATGGAGTCTATATATTAACTCCTTCCTCTTCCTGTCCCACTTCCCCACTCTCCCACCGGTACTTCCTTTCATAACCATCTATGAGTTACCCGTCACTGTGTAACAGCTACCCTAAAATATAGTGGCTTGAAATGACACCCATTTTATTTCACTCACAATTTTGTAAACCAAGAATTCAAGCAGACCCCGTTGGGTGATTCTTCTGTTCGGCACTGACTGAGGACAGGCAGTAGTATAGTCAATTGGTGGACTGCCTGCTCTATAGTGTACAGGACTGTTCCACTTTCATGCTAGATGACTCAGCAAGAATGGCTAAAAGGCTGCACTCAGCTGGAACCATCAACCAAAATATCTAATTTTGGCCTCTCCAGCACGGTGGTCTCAGGGTGGTCTGGCTTCTTACCTGTCATTGTAGGACCTCCAGAGGGAGTGCTCTGAATGTCAGCTAGTGGAAACTGCCATGCTCTTAAGGCCCAGAAATTGCACGGTTACATCTGCAGTACTGATTTGACACAGAACACCCTGACAAAGAAAACACTACAGACCCCACCTAGGAATGGCAGGAATAGCAGAGTCAAGATCACCTCCGGAGAAATCAACCTAAAACACGTGTTTCAGATTAAGCATCGTAACGAAGCACCACCCCTCAGGGGTCACAATTCACCTAGCTATTAGAAAAGCACGTGGGGAGGCATGGAGACGGAAATTCCAGCCCTTCCTGAGGAGTCCAGCTCAGTGGGGCACACCCTGCTCCTATATAACCCCACCCAACGCTCTGGAGAAGAGCAAGCACACCTGTTTCCTAGTACACCCATCTGCATACAGTGCTTCCCCAGCCACGGGCCGGGCATGTCGTGATGTCACTTCTCTCATTAGCCTACTGGTGGCTCTGAGAAACTCAATTCCCACTCCTACCACAACTCTAAAGCTGATATTGTCACCTCATTTGAGGAGGCCCTTTAGTACTGCTTGTGGTTGCTCTTGATGTGGGTGATCTGGGTGTGTGGAAGTGGACAGAGTGCAGGCACCAGTGTTCACAGCTCACCCAGGCAGAGCTCAGCTGAGTATGGTTATTGAGGATGGGTAATAATGTTTTAACTTAATTTTTCTTCTTTTCTTTTTCTCTACTTCCTGTGTTTTTATGGAAACAAAGAGTGATTTCCCACAAAGGGATCTAATGGCTGGCAAAGACTGACACGCTATACCATTTTAGGGGTATTGTATATATCACCTGAGCAAAACTTGTCAGTAGTTTTAAGCTAGATTCTTTTTTTTTTCCTACCTAACATTTTATTTTATTTATTTTTTAACATTCTTATTGGAGTAAAATTGCTTTACGATGGTGTGTTAGTTTCTGCTTTATAACAAAGTAGATCACCTATACATATCCATATATCCCCATATCCCCTCATCCCCTCCCTCTTGCGTCTCCCTCCCACCCTCCCTATCCCACCCCTCTCGGTGGTCACAAAGCACCGAGCTGATCTCCCTGTGCTATGTGGCTGCTTCCCACTAGCTATCTATTTTACATTAGGTAGTGTATATATGTCCATGCCACTCTCTCACCTCGTCCCAGTTTACCCTTCCCCCTCCCCATGTCCTTAAGTCCATTCTCTACATCTGCGTCTTTATTCCTGTCCTGCCCCTAGGTACTTCAGAATCTTTTTTTTTTTTAGATTCCGTATATATATATTAGCATACGGTATTTGTTTTTCTCTTTCTGACTTACTGCACTCTGTATGACAGTCTCTAGGTCCATCCACCTCACTACAAATAACTCAGTTTCGTTTCTTTTTATGGCTGAGTAATATTCCATTGTGTATATACACCACATCTTCTTTATCCATTCATCTGTTGATGGACACTCAGGTTGCTTTTGTGTCCTGGCTATTGTAAATAGAGCTGCAATGAACATTGTGGTACATCACTCTTTTTGAATTATGGTTTTCTCAGGGTATATGCCCAGTGGTGGGATTGCTGGGTCGTATGGTAGTTCTATTTTTAGTTTTTTAAGGAACCTCCATACTGTTCTCCATAGTGGCTCTATCAATTTACATTCACATCAACAGTGCAAGAGTGTTCCCTTTTCTCCACAACCTCTCCAGCATTTATTGTTTGTAGATTTTTTGATGATGGCCATTCAGACTGTTATGAGGTGATACCTTGTTGTAGTTTTGATTTGCATTTCTCTAATGATTAGTGATGTTGAGCATCCTTTCATGTGTTTGTTGGCAATCTGTATATCTTCTTTGCAGAAATGTCTATTTAGGTCTTCTGCCCATTTTTGGATTGGGTTGTTTGTGTTTTTGATATTGAGCTGCATGAGCTGCTTATATATTTTGGAGATTAATCCTTTGTCAATTGCTTTGTTTAAAAATATTTTCTCCCATTCTGAGGGTTGTCTTTTTGTCTTGTTTATGGTTTCCTTTGCTTTGCAAAAGCTTTTAAGTTTCATTAGGTCCCATTTGTTTATTTTTGTTTTTATGTCCATTTCTCTAGGAGATAGGTCAAAAAGGATCTTGCTGTGATTTATTTCATAGAGTGTTCTGCCTAGTGTCTGGCCTTACATTTAGGTCTTTAATCCATTTTGAGTTTATTTTTGTGTATGGTGTTAGGGAGTGTTCTAATTTCATTCTTTTACATGTAGCTGTCCAGTTTTCCCAGCACCACTTATTGAAGAGGCTGTCTTTTCTCCATTGTATATTCTTGCCTTCTTTATCAAAGATAAGGTGACCATATGTGTGTGGGTTTATCTCTGGGCTTTCTATCCTGTTCCATTAATCTATATTTCTGTTTTTGTGCCAGTACCATACTGTCTTGATTACTGTTCAAGCTAGATTCTTAAGACCTAGAAATTCTGTATTCTGTTTCCAAGTTATTTGCTAAATGAGTGACCTTTGAAAGAAATAAGCCTTACATGATTTAGTTTCTCCTAACTGACACATTGCAATAATAATCCTTCTCTGACTCACTGCACAGGGTGTGAAAGCATTAAATAGAGGAAGAGATGTAGAAGTGATATGAAAACCAAAAAAGACCGAAATCTTGATTAAATGTCTCAATTCCTTGATAGCAAAGATTGTTACTATGCCTGGGTCATACTAAACATGTAATAATTATTGAAATGAATAAAAGCATTATCGTTAGTTCTGCAAAAAATTAATAGTAGTTTGTAAATTATACAGAAAAGATGCTTTGATCCCACAGAATAAGAACCAGCAAATAATTAGAACCAGTCAGTAATTAACCTCTAGCAAGAAGTATTATGAATTGTCCCAAACCTACAAGTTCAAGGAAACTGCAACTTTTGCAACTTTGAAAAATACAAGGAATCCTGGCCTAGTGCAATTCTAAGAAGAAAAATTTTGGTTGCATTGGAAAGAGAAAATAGCGAGGAGACAGAATTTTTCTATGAAGCAGATGGATTATTTTTTAGCTCTTAGGAAATATTGTAACCAGCCACCATAAAAGCCTCCAGCTGAGATGTTTAAAGGTGAGCAGTTCCAGCCTTCAACCAGGCAGTCTGGGGGAGTGGTGAGTCGCTGTGCAAAAGAACAGGGAGTCATGTGGTCCAACTGTAAAATAGAAAAATTGCATGTAATTATTTTACGAGCAGAGTGCGACGATGTGAAAGGAAGAACTAATGATGGTGCTCTCAGCTTGTTAGAGGCTTTTCCTTCTGGGGAGCTCAAGGTTACAAGAAGTATTGCTCACTGGAATTTTTTTCTTCCTCTTCCCTGAATACAAAATGTTACAATAAACCCTGCACCGAGGGGGTTAACGCTGCAAAGGATGTTTTTAAATAATTTCTGTGACTAAAGCCGGAGATACAAGCCTGGCAATAATTCTCCCTGACTTCAAGCATCCTGTATTGATTGATTAATTATTCCACCAATGAACTAACAGGTATTGACCTTATCTGGTTGAGTAGCATTTAGCCAAAAGTCAGTAATCTAAATCGATCACTTAATGGAACATCAAAGCTCAGCATTCTGACAGGTTTATGTCATTCAGCAAAAATCTGTCTATGTTTTGCTGATACCTTGACCTTTTGTATCAAACAGTCTTTACAGAAAATGAAAAGCAATGAGAAAATTAAATCTTGGAAATAATGCTTCGTTATGTAAAAGGAAGTTCTTCTTGGACTATTACAAATAGCCTCTGCTAAGATTCCATTGAGCGGTTTCTTTGCAAACTGAAAAGAAGTTTTCTGCATGCTTGCAATTCATGATATTCTACTGAAGCAAGAAATTATCAAAACAATGAATCCTGGACTAATTAACACTGCAGCAGAGCTTCACAGAGATAACACTGAACAAATTGGATTCTCTAGGGAGGGGTCCATATAAGGAGGACTTGGGCCAATGATTCAGAATGGGCAGGCCTAGCTGCTGTCTTTGCCCATTCTAAGTTCCAGAATCCTGATTAAATATTCAAACAAATCCACTGATCCAATCCAATAACTATCTATCTACCTCAAAAACTGGAAGAGTTTTTCACAACAGAAGGCTCAGTTGACAATGCCTAAGCCCACCTTTACAGTGATCATTATATACTTTGGTATCAGATTTATGGACAGTGAATAGGAAAAATACACAGTAGATTCTTACTATCTATCTCCTCCTCATTAAGGAATTGGTGATGAAACCCTTAACAAACATGGCTCAGGCAATGGTCTCTAGAGCAGTCCCTCCAGAATACTCTTCTGTGGCTCCAGTACTACTGTTGTCCCATGAGGTCTGGCTGCATAAGGATGCTCACTTCTGGGCTTCCCTGGTGGCGCAGTGGTTGAGAATCCACCCGCCAATGCAGGGGACACGGGTTCGTGTCCCGGTCCGGGAAGATCCCACATGCCGCGGAGCGGCTAGGCCCGTGAGCCATGGCCGCTGAGCCTGCGCGTCCGGAGCCTGTGCTCCGCAACGAGAGAGGCCACAACAGTGAGAGGCCCCGCGTACCGCAAAAAAAAAAAAAAAAAAAAGAAAAAGGATGCTCACTTCTTACTTGAGAACTCTTATTTTTACGTCTTAATTATTTCTCATGCACTTGACTCAAGTACAGTTACCGAGGACAAAGCCTTGTCTTCTAGGAAGATTCTGCTACCTTCCATCATGTGAAGACAGTGGTTCTACCCATGCAGCGCTGTATCACAGTGCAATATGCTCTCTCTCTGTATCTCTGCTCCTAAAGGCTGCTTTTGGTCTGGAGGATGCAGCTTCTAATACGCTGGAGTGCTAAGTGGTAAGTCTATTCAGTTTAAAGCTCTTTTAGTTTGAAGCAGCTATTTCTGCTTGGAGCCTTACTTAAAATGCTTCTAACAATTGCCAAGCACCATTTCAGTTCATCACATGCAGTGCTCTCCATTTGAAGACAAGCCATGAGCTGTGTCTCCCTTACATTTTGATAAGCTTGTACACTCCATGTCACTCTAAAATCTAGGTCTATGTCTATGACTCGTTTATTAATTAAAACTAAAATTTATCTTTACCAACAATGCTTTCCAATAAATGTTGAGTATTTTCCACAGCTAATCTAATAATCACTGTTTAGAATAAAAATGGTAAACAGATTTCAGCCTGGATTCTACTCCTTCTACGCTCATTAATTATTTCTGTGGCTCTGGGTAAGTCACGTGTCATCAGTTTCCTTACCTGCAAAATACGGGTGTTGGCCTAGGAGAAACTTAAGATCAACTCTATCACTTACATTCTGTTATGCTCTACTGAGTATTTATCAATCAGTTATTTCAGAATATGTTGATAGGAAAGCTCACACACACAAAAAATAATAACAATATGCTGGAGTAACTTTTCCTCCAAGCTAAAATGAAATCAGAAAAGGCATGAAATAGGAAAAATACATTAACCTTAAATGACCACATGGGGCAATTTGACTGATTAGTAGATGAAGTTCAATGCTTTTGAACTGAAAGTTGGTTTCATTAAGAACCTGACCCAACAGGCACAGCTCATATGGTATCACAGTCACCAAATGAAAAAATGCTGTAAAACATTTAGGCTCTCTGAGGAAGGAAGGAGAACTCAGACTCATCTGGGCCTTCTGTGCTCTTGTGGTTCATTAACAATAAAGAGAAAATCTTAAATGGATAGTTTTCACATTAGAATTATTTTCCCTTTAACTCTAGAGTGATTAAATTGAATCAAGGTGGCTAGAAAAAAATGTACATCTTTTATTATGATTCTGTAGAATGCATGATGTATTTTGTCTAAAAATAGTCCTTACTTTTGGTCAGAACATACATATTAATACTGACTGTGACTGACATATTAGTCACTTGTTTAGATTTTGTGCTCATTTTGTATAAACTGTAGAATTTTGTCTCCTTATATATTGTGCTCCATGATATAAACTAGTCAACTGAATTTACATTAATGCTTATTTATCTTCATAATATGCACATAGACCCTATATACTAAGTAGAAGATACAAGTAGGAGATACATCGTCCTTCTGGAGACATAAAAATAAGATTTACTTTTCCAAAAGCACTAACCTTTGGATTTCATAATTTGAAGAAGGATACACATACCTTCTTGGTAGAAAAAGTTAGCAGAATAAACAGTCATACAATTGGACAGAACTTATTCCAGGCAGCTTGGGAAACAAGTGTATAAAACATTGGTGAGTATAACTAAATTAGGCAAACTAAAACCAACTGTTAAATTTCTAGAAGTCCAAGTCATTGAGAGAATGAGGAACCAGGAATCTAGATATATGAAGTCCAGTGATTAAAATACAGACTCTGATTCATATAAGAGGCATTACTCACTCTACTGCAGTTCAGGGTTCCCAAATGTTTTGGCCTCAGGACACTTTTATACTCTTAATAACTATTGAGGACCTCAAAGAGCTTTGGTTCATGTGGGTTCTACCAGCTGATATTTAACCACATTAAAAATTAATTTATTTTTAAAAGACAATAACAAACATCTTACATGTAAAACAAATAACAGTTTTAAGAAAAATAGCTACACTTTTCAAAACAAATTAATGGAAAGAATGACATTGTTTTACTTTTATTTTTTTCAAATTTAACTTGCATCTTATATGAAGGTAACTAGACTCTCACATCTGCACTTACATTTAATCTGTTGCAGTCTGTTATTTTGGTTGAAGTAATAAAGAAAATCAGACCTCACACAGATCTGTTGTTGTAAAACTATTTTAATAAATTTTTCATATAATTGTGGATATTCTTTTTGCTACTGCAACAAAACTCACTAAGTGGTAGTTTCCTAAAAATCAGTTGCAATGCAGAATCTATAACCATATCAAGGAATTTTTGCATCTTAATTCATTAAAATTCTATATTCTATCTTTTGTATGCAATTTTTTATTATGTATGGCATTTTGTATGGAATTTTCACCCATAAGTGATTTTTAATAGATTTTATTTTGGGGGAGAGTTTTAGGTTCACAGCAGAATTGAGCAGAAAGTACAGAGAGTCGCTATATACCTCCTGCTCCCACACATGCATACCTTCCCCCCACAATCAACATCCTGCACCACAATGGTACATTCGTTACAATCGATGAACCTACATTGACACGTCATTATCACCCAAAGTCCATTGTTTACATTAGGGTTGTTCTTGGTGTTGTACTTTGTATGGATTTTGACAAATGTATAATGACATGTAGCTATTATTATAGTGTCATACAGAATACTTTTACTGTCCTAAAAGTTCTCTGTGCTTCACCCATTTATCCCTACCTCCCTCCAACCCCTGACAAACACTGATCTTTTTACTGTCTCCATAGTTTTATCTTTTCCAGAATGTCATAAAGTTGGAATTATATAGTATGTAGCTTTTTCAGGTTGGCTTCTTTCATTTAGTAATATGCATTTAAGATTCCTTCATGTCTTCTCATGGCTTCATAGGTCATTTCTTTCTAGTGATGAATAATATTCCATCATCTAGATGTACCACAGGTTATCCATTCAGCTACTGAAGGACATCTTGGTTGCTTTCATATTTTGACAATTGAATAAAGCTTATATAAACATGTATGTGCAGGTTTTTGTGTGGATATAAGTTTTCAACTCCTTTGGGTAAATACTAAAAGGCATGACTGCTGGATCATATGGTAAGAGTATGTCTAGTTTTGTAAAAAATCTGCCAACCTGTCTTCCAAACTGGCTGCACCATCTTGCATTTCCACAGCAATGAATGAGAGTTCACCAGAATTTGGTGCTGTCGGTATTTTGGATTTTCACCATTCTAATAGGTGTATAGTAGTATCTCATTGTTTTAATTTGCAATTCCCCAATGACATATGATTTTGAGCATCTTTCTATATGCTCAAATGTTATCACTGGCTACATATACTTCCAGTCGTTTTTTTTTTTTTGACAGGATCATTTCATTCGCTTTTCAGAAAGTATGTCTCAAATACAAAAATCTGAATAACTATAAGTTTGTCATCCATTCTTTAAAGAAAAAAAATGGTGCTTTTGGGGGAAAAAGGGCAACTCATTAAGCTCCTTTCTATTTTCAAATAACTGCACAAATGTTTTTCTTTGAGACAGCCATCATACTTCCATATCACCACAAATGATACCTTCTTCTCATTTTATCGCACAGAATATTCAGAAGACATATACTCAGTGGTCAAGATTGAATAAAATTAACTTTTATGCTTCATCATCTGTAAGTTGAATTAGCTTTTTTTTTTTTAACTGTGAGTGCATGGCAGTGAAAAATACACGGACTACAGTATAATTTCATGTAAGTGGTTTGATTTTGTGCTAAGGGGCCATCAGTTTTACCCACCCTCAAACCTGCACCATGCCACAGTGAAAGGCAAATAATGACTTAGCATTATTACATAAACAGTTTTGAACTTTGGACTCCTTAGGAGGGTCTTAAGGATCCCCAGGGTTTCATGAACCAGCCTTTAAAATCTGTGGCAGCTGTGCAGTTTTACCTACCAGTTACAGAAGTCTTGAGGAATTGTTGAAACTTGTACACCCCCATTCTAGACAAAGGTACACATGCAAAAAAGTTTTACACATGATTTTAGGGGTTCATAGACAACCAAGAGGCCACCCCTGGGTAACCAGACAATAGGTAATGAACTCTACTTAAGAGCCATGGGCTTTATTAGTTACCCATGTAGAATTTTCTACCACAAAATTCTGAGAAGCCTTAATGTTTAAGTGTCTATTTTCAAATAAAAATACACCATGTTTGCTACACACAATGTCATAAATAATTAAGAATAGAGTCACTTAAATAATAACAATGATGTTTCTATAACCAAGGTTTAGAAATGTGATTTCTGAGAATCCCTAGCTCTGTCCCTTTAATTTCTTCCCTATTAAGGAAACTAAAATAAATTATCTATAAAGATTGTTTAAATTTTGATGTAGTTGACCTTAAACGAACTGGTTAGATGTTTACTTTCTGATTATTTCAGTTTCGTTTTGTTTTTCCCACCATTTGGACCTCTTGCTGCCAATGAACTCAGGAGAGTATCCCCTTTAATAGCCAGCCTCAAGTCAGTTTCAAAGGTATTCACAGAAGAATAGCCATGCTGATGCTATACCCCTGGACCAGTGATATAGTAGACCATTACTGGTATCTGCAATTTTTAGAAACTATCAGTTTGGCACTATTTTACTCATACAAATAGAAACATACACCTTAATAGAAGCATTTTCTGGGAAAAGAGAAAGTAGCCTTTTAGTACCTCATTGCCTATGAGCTGGGCTTTATGTACAGAAAGTTACCTTACACGGATAATAAACCTAACAAAAAACAGTTACTTCAGGCAGCTAATTTATCTTTATAGTTTATAGAGGTGTCTTCTTCATAATGGTACCTTCTGATTCTACTTTCCCCGAGTTCAGCAATCAGTGTATATTACTGCCGGTTTCCACAGAAATGAGACAACTAACGGTTTTTAAATCTTCATTCGTGGACTAGTTTTACAAATAATGTAGAGTTTAGAATGACTTCTTACTAAAGACATCATGATTGAAACAGATGCCAAAAATTTTAACCCTTCGAATGATGTTTAAAGTATTTTTGTGTAGTTTTTGCTAACAATAGACCCACATATTTAAACACAATGATCTATAGATCCAACACTAAGGGGATTAAGTGACCCTCCCCTAAAGGGATTTTGAATGAATTGTATAATATGGAAGCAGCTGTTGAGCAGTCGTGAAATCTGAGTTGTTAGTACACATTGGCTACAATTTGTCAGGAGCTTATTGTTCTTATCAATATTAAGGAATATCCAGATTTTCCTTAAAAAAATTTTTTTTGACATTTAGAAAAACTTTCTACACCCCTCCAAAAATTGCGAAAGAAATGCTAATCAGGTTAAGTTAATATTGTTAATTACTCGGCTTTAAAATGCATTCACGTTCTTAAGTAGTGATGCCAATTGTTGGTCCTTGATAAGTAATTGCTTATTATGCTGTCTTTGAACTTTCTGTACTTGTAATATAAATTTAATGTGTGTACCTTTTTTAGTAGTCATTTTCTTTATGCATGCTACTGTGGATAATGCATTTGTAATCCATTTATAGTACTTATCAATTAATTTAGTAATTAAAATACAATTACTAAAAGCAACACAAATCAGAGTTCCATCAATTAGTGTGGCTCATTAAAGCTGGGATCTTTTTCCAGCTCTGTAACTTCCCTCAAACCACTTGCCGGGTTCTAATTTTGTTTTGTGAGCATCGTGGAGATTACAGCTATAATGTTAGGCTTCCTATCATCTCTCCCATTAATAAGATACAAAGCACTAAACTTCATCTCAAACTGTCCAAGGGAATATGGGATAAAGTATTATCTGGTCTTAAAGAGCACTAGAAAGGTGAAAGAGTACTGGGTTTCTGAGTCTTTGAACTCCATATCCATTTTGACTTGAGTTACCAATCAAGCTTCATATTCCTCCTTTTTTCTTCAGCACACTGTGTCACCTTTCCCATTTCTGAACCAAATCTGCTGGGGGCCCTCTAATATGGCGGCTCCTCACACTTCGTTGCAGGATATAACTTACAGTCATCATCAAGGGTGCTTTATCTGTGACACTAAAGTTAATCCAAACCTCACTTACCCTCAGAGCAGATTATGCCTCCATTTGCAGGTTTGGTCTCAAGCAGAGTGTTTGCATGACTGTTATGTGCCTCGGTGGGGTACTTGTCCCACATTTGTTGATGTCAGAAGTCTGCCATGGCTGGAGCTCACTTTTATCTAGCATTTCAAAGGCAAGTTAAAAAAACCCAGCAGGGCCCAGCTGAAATATGTTCTCTCAATATGCCCAAGCTGCAGGCATAAAACACAATCGCAAAATATACAATGGAACAAAGTAAAAGGCCTTTATAACAGATCTTTGTCATGCCACAGTGCGTACTTCATAACATCAGCTACTGTTTTTCTCAATTGACATCATATAGGTCTCAGTTAATGAAAAGAGACACGGAGCATATTGCATCAAATAGACGCTGGACAGGAAACAGAAAATGGATCATGAATCCAGGCCCCCTAGCTAAAGCAGTCAAAACTCTGAATAGCGAAAGGACTAATGTGTTTTAGCTGTTCTCCCTTCCAGCCATAAACTCAAGAGCAACATTGAAAGTATTTTTTTTTCTAGGTTGCTCACCAACCCCCTAGCCACCACACCTCACCGTGAAAGCCAGTCAGCAAGGATGAAAAACATTTCCTTTTAAATGAATCATGGCAATCCAATAAAGATGCAACACGCAGATTATGTTCAAATCAATGACAGAACCATAGCCAGTATCAGCAGGCCTCAAGGAACAAAAATTGCTCACAGTCAGGGGGTGTCTGTCCAATAATGAGCTGTGGGGTTAAACACAGAGCCCATGCTATGCTCTGGGCACAATCCCTTGAGCTTCTACTGTTCTGGCTTCTTTAAGCAACACTGGACTGTTGTAGTATTGTCCTCTTTTGTACCTCCCCAGATGGGCCGTGATGGCTTAGCTTAGCTTTCCAAAGAGGGCCTTCAGTGACACAGTTACATCCGGGAAACAGGCAAACAACTGTAATGCTAATATCTAGAAATAAATGTTCATGTAAATAGGGGACAGGATGGATTTAAGAGAGTCAATTACTATGCATGATTATTCAAGAATCCTGAAAAATAAATACAAAGAAGATTCTTAAGTGTTCAGTGAACTTGCCAACAACTGCCTGTCAACTGTTTTTTGATTGCTGGAGATATTTTTCTATTTGAAAAGCAAAGGGAATAAACACATATTGCTATGTGTCTACCACACTTTCATTTTTTAAAAGTATTTAATAGCATCAACCAATTTGCAGACCTCTCTAATCTCCTTATACCTCTCTTCCCTGATACTCGCTATTGTTCTTTTCATGTAACACTGGAAGTTCATTTTCACATTGGCACAAGGAAAGCATGATGACACTCAGTTCAATAGGCTAAGGTATGAATGAAAAGATAAAAAGATAATCAAGGATCAAACAGTAAAAACACAGAATATATTTCAGAGACCCAGGTTTTCACTCCAGAGTAACACCAATGAGGTATAAGACTTCAGACAGGCCACTCACTCTCCCAGAGCTTTAGTTTCTTCATCAGCCACATCTTTTCAGCTCTAAATTTTCATTTTCAGATCTAAGAGTGTGCTTACAATTAAGAGAAAAGAAACTCAGAGTTTTTCACATTTAATCAAAAGAAAGTTTATGGCCTTCAGTCTCTTTCAAGAGCATTTCATGTACTACATAGAGATTTGACAACAGTTGATCTACCATGGGCAATTTTTCTTCTTTCATGTTAAAGAAACTATTAATATGAGTCACCTTATTTAATCCATTACCTGCTAATAGCCTCCTCTAGGATTAGCCCAAAGGTCTAAAATAATAACTAATAATCATCTGCTCATTAAAAAACTATCTCCTTTGAGGACGCTTCTACTTCCTCTAAATTCAATAGCCCATTGTATTTCACATTCATATTCCCAGGGTTTACTGATCTCTGAGATCGGTCAGAACATATGGCACAGTTATCCTCTCTGGGAGGAGAGAATCAATTTATTCCAAACAGAAAGAACTTATCAGATCTAGACAGATTTCTAAAACACCTGTAAGATAATTTGGAATCACAGCAGTAATAAAATAACAAACAAATTTCCCTCTCCTGAAAATGATAAATTACTGTATTTCATTG
The DNA here is from genome assembly GCF_003676395.1 of Aethalodelphis obliquidens. Lineage (NCBI taxonomy): Eukaryota > Metazoa > Chordata > Mammalia > Artiodactyla > Delphinidae > Aethalodelphis > Aethalodelphis obliquidens. Next base: position 77,356,968 of record NW_020837948.1, on the reverse strand, counting down.
AGCAGACTTCTCTTTATCTGATTTGTTTTAAAAATGATAAATACGTCTCCATAAATCTGAAGGCAACCCAGGAGTCACCATCTACCTAATTGAATCAGAGCTTATATGATTCAAAGAGATAAGAACACATTAAACAAATGAGGATATTTCACATTGCAAAGGTGGATATAAAATTCACCTTTGAAGAATACAAGGTGAAACATAAACACTCAAAACAGATGAAATATCAGAACTGAAGGATAATTAGTGGGAGCTGCCTCCATTTATGAATGGAGGCAGCTTGAAATCTCAATTTTACTTTTGCAAATATTCTGACCAGTTTTATTATGATTTCCTTGTACGTTTACCCATTGATTACCCAGTTCCTTACAGCTTAGAATGAAATCTTTTGTCAGTAAATTTTCCTTTCTGTTCATGACCTTAGTGTTTCCATTATCAATGATTAAGTGTTCTGTGGTTTTGATTTTCATCTTTTCAGGAAAAAAATCCTCTTTCCGATACACATTTCTTTTGCAATTCTTGTTGTCAGCATTTAGCTTGCTTCCTGTCTCATTTTGCTCTCCTCTTGGGCTCTGCCTTCTCCCACCTTCTGGCTACCCTCTAATTGAGACCTCTGCTTCATTTCCTCTTAATTCTTTGTCATTACTTTTGATTTTCTACTTTCTCTTCAATTCTTCTCAAAGTAAGGCTCTCGCTCCTTCTCTGACTACTTCTGGGCAAATGTTTGGCTTTGGAACTCTGCTTCAGGGTCATTATTTCGGCCACACGGCAGGAGGATATCTGAAAACTCATGGTAACTTAAAGGAGAAGAGCTTGGTCTCCCTAGACAAGTAAAGAATGAGTTTCCCATTGATTTTTATGAACTACGACACTAATACCATTTAGAATCAGGAATCCTTGACACAGTCTCTCAAGATAGAAAAATAAAATCTGTCTTTGACATGAGAGTGGTAGGTAATTCATTTCATAACTGGAGACCTTTCAAAACACAAAAAAATTCTTTCTTTTCAGATGGCTTAAGTGAATACTAGATGAAATCAGTGAATCCTTTCCAGTTTATAAACATATGCATATATCTCTTTATTTTACTGTAAGTAAGAGAAAGACAAGAAAAAATAATGGGGTGAAGAAGTGCACGTCTGGACAAACTAAGGCATATGGGATACTGGAAAGGGGAGTTAGCCAGAGAAGGCTTTTGAGATCACAATACTCCCCAGATCAAAATCTCCAAGGGCTTCCTATCATATTTGAAATAAAATACAAACATCTTGTTATCATCTACAAGACCCTACCTTATCTGGTCCTTGACAATATCTCCAGCCTTACACTTTATCACTCTCTCCACCCCCTAACCCAAACCCTGCCCCCAAATGATCCACTGGAGCTTCATATGCATTCTCTCAGTTTCTGGAGCAAAACAAGCTCATTTCCACCACAGTATGGTAGCACTTCTTGTTCCTCTTTCTGGAATACTCTACCTCCAAATCTACTCAAGGGTCACGCTCTCACTCCTGCTGGTATATGACCTCCCCAGAGACATCTTCCCCAATTCTTCTGTTAAAAAAGGATCACTTTTCCTTACCGTTTTGCCCTAGACTCTTTTATGCTATATATTTTTTTCTAAAACACTATGGAAAATAGTGCCTAGCACAAAATAATAAAAAAGTATTTGTTAAATAAATGAATGGAACTATTAAGTTTAAGAGTAAAATGAAATAATGTATGAAGAGTACTTAGTACAGTGCCTGGCACATAATAAATGTTCAAAAATTATCTTCTACTATTATAACTTATTATTTCTACCTTTTCCCACCAGATTATCAAGTTCCTCAGAGCAATGACCATATCTTTTTTTTCCCCTTACGACTCTATTCTCAGGACCTAGGACAGTTCCCGGCTCATAAGAAGTGACCACTGAATCTTTTTCTTTGAATGGATGGAAGAAAGAATATTATATGCTGGGCAACACATTCTAACATAGTTACTAATCAAACCAATAGTAATTCTCCCAACTCAATAACCTAAAGTATTAAATTAAGCAAACATTTAAATTTCCTTTGTTCAATTATATTTATTGAGAACCTACTATACACAAAACTTGATGCTAAATGCAGCAGAAGAAACAAAGATAAACAACAATATATATGGAATCTAAAAAAAAAATGGTTCTGATGAACCAAGGGGCAGGACAGGAATAAAGATGCAGATGTAGAGAATGGACTTGAGGACACGGGGAGGGGTAAGCTGGGACGAAGTGAGAGAGTGGCATGGACATATGTACACTACCAGATGTAAAACAGATAGCTAGTGGGGGGCAGCTGCATGGTGCAGGGAGATCAGCTCGGTGCTTTGTGACCACCTAGAGGGGTGGGATAGGGAGGGTGGGAGGGAGACGCAGGAGGGCTATACATATATGTATACGTATAGCTGATTCACTTTGTTATACAGCAGAAGCTAACACAACATTGTAAAGCAATTATACTCCAATAAAGATGTTAAAAAAAAAATAGATGCAGCCCCCACGAAGCTAAAGATAAGACTAAGAACAACTTACTTGATGTGGAAATGAGGGAGTTCAGTTAGACAATGATGTCATAACTTTAAATTTGTATATCTTGGAAAATTATGTATCAATAATTGAATGGAGAAAGAAAAATGAAGCAAGTGAATATTGAGTTATAATGTAAATAAGGGAGAAATGATTCACAGTCCATAGATCACATTTAATCTCATGGGTTTTTTTTTAATCTCAGGGTTTAATGGAGACATATCTACAGTTTTAACAATTTCTTGATGAGTTACTACCACAGAGCAAGGAAAATATACTCATGGCATTTTCTCTAAACTATTGTCTCCAAGAGGGTAACACTTTCGTGAAAATCTTCTAAATAATTAAGTTTAAATACAACTTTCCAGATCATAAAAAACTGAGATAAAATATTTTCACTAAAAAAGTCTAAAGCTACAATTCACAATGTAAGAGACACAAATATATGAAAAATAATGATGATTTTTAGGGCACCAGGAATGAAATCTTCATACAGATATTATGACCTACTTAAAGACAGAGAGAAGAATTTTAAAACATTTTGTATGTTTTATTTTTAAAAGGTTGCCACATCAGTTTATAGCACAATAATGAATCCTAGCTCTCAAAATGTATGTGCTGAACTCCTGATTTTGAAGCAAGCTACAGCTGCAAAATTATATCAGAAACGTGCACAAATTTTCCCTTCAACTACAATAAAAACAAATAATTTTTGTCTTATACTCATCAATCTTTTCTAAATGTGCAAAAGCTTGAGGAAGCCTTTTCACAATAATGATCAGCTCTTAAACACAAGAATCATTTTCTCATAAAATCAAGATAAATTAACTTTTTAAACTGCCTTTCTAAAATATGCCTCCCAGCTGATTACTACAATAGTTTCTTTTCAACTAGTTCTCTTTGAATTATCATACTAAATTATGTTCACTTGATAAATATGATGTAACTTTTAAATGTATTCACTGAACCTAAATTGAAAAGCTTCTTTAATTAGCTTAGAATTGGTATCTTTCTGTAGACGAGCAGCTAACTTGCAGCACTCCACTCCTTATAGTTCTAATTTAGTAAGGATTTAAAGTCATTAATATAAAACAGCTCTTTTTACAAAAAAAAAAAAGAATTGCATACTTCTGCTTCTACAGAGTTCACTTACTTTATGGATGACTCTCACATCTGATATTATGCTCCTGTAATCAGTTCCACCAAAAATGTATTAGATAAACTAAAAAGAGAGAAAACATCTTATTCTAGTGTGATTAAGTATGTTTATTCTAGTGTGATCTAGTATGTTTCACGCTAACTTTAAAGTATACAAAAGTCTTACTCCTTTGTCATGCTGATCGTGATAGTGAAAGAAGCAGAGTGCAGGTTAAGGGGCTGCTCAGATGCGCAAGGGCTGCCGCGTACTGCTAGTTTCATTCTCACAGAGTATACCACTAGTTAAAGTACTTGAACTGGAATAAATCATTTCTCTTTTCATTATCTGAACTTCACCAAGACTTCACTGCACTAAAATAAAGAGGAAGATATCTTAATGGGAATAATTCATTTTTATATGTAAATTCAACTTTTTTATTGAAGTATAGTTGATTTACAATGTTGTGTTCATTTCTGCTGTACAGCAAAGCGATTCAGTTATACATATATATATATATATATATATATATATATATATATACATTCTTTTCATATTCTTTTTCACTACGTTTTATCACAGGATATTGAATATAGTTCCCTGGGCTATACAGTAGGACCTTGGCGTTTATCCATTCTATATATAATAGTTTGCATCTGATTCACTTTTTTAAAAAAGAAACAAAACTCCTGCAGACTCACTTAAGGAACCAATACTTATATTAATAAAAATTAAAGATTTATAAATATGCCAGCTGGTGAAAATAACTGGCATGTCCCAAACGAGGGAACCACCTTCTAAACTGATACGGCTGATATGTGCAAATACAGGCTAGTCCCTCATGGTGGACCATGTCATTAACCTGCAATTCCTCTTTGACAATGGTCCTTCTGGCCTCATAAGTGACATAGAACAGAAAGAACTTGAGTATAAATACTGTACATATTAGCATATATTTTATGACTCATTTGAAGATTTATATTGTCAGAATACTAAAACACTTCATTTAATGTTATGTATTAATGAGATTACTGTATGATCTTATTACTTCTCAAAAAATTTTTTTTACTTGAATGTCACAAAAAATTAAAGAAAATGAATTTACAATGATTCAAATCCCAGAATTCTATCTATGGAAAATATTTCAATAATGAAGTGTAACCAATAGGTTAAATGAGTATGACACGGACCTGTGATCAAAATGCATCTCTAATTCTCTCTCCAAGCATCACTTTAAACATTTCTACTCTTCCTCTGCCCCTGTATGAAAACTTTTGAAGGTCTGTGAATCTTCCACTCTCGCAGGTAACAGACAATTCTACAGTCGCTACGGACTGCCAGCAGCCTCAAGGCAAAATTTAGGTTTTTCACTTCTCTGCAATAATGAAAAATCTAATCTCAGTTTAAACCTTCTCTTCTGCTGAGGTCTGAAACCTGAAGTGGGAATAGGATGCTTGCTTGTCTTCTCTCATCTCCCTGCTCGCTGTCTCCCCCTGCCTCTAACTGCTCTTGCGTTCTCCCTAGAATGAACAGTAGGAAAGATAAGGATAGAACAGGTCTTGCTGAGCTTGACAAGTTCTTCCCTCTGGTTCTGAAGATGTTACAGCTGAGTACATTTCATGGGGTGCTCTTGAGTCTCCTTGGAGATTCCTCTCTGCATTTCCTTGGACTAAAATAGATGTTTTCTCAGATCCCGGGCAACCAGGAAATCCAGCCTCTTTCCGCTGAGACTTTCTTGCTTTTTGCAGACTTTATGGAAGAGAATCCAAGTTGATCCCTTTCTGGCTACCTCTGCAGTGTGGTCCACATCTGCATGGGAAATACTCACGCATCGTTTGACACAACAAACTCTTGGACTGTTCTCAACACTACATCACTGACTGTCCTGGCTCTTCCAACAAAGCAGCTAAGTCAACCCTGCCCTTGCTTTTGGGTTTTTCAAGAAGATAGCATCCTCTCTGCCTCCCAGTGCTCCCCAGGAGGCCTCTGAAAGCCCTTCTCACTGCACTGGGAGTTAGTGTAACTCCACCCTACCCTTTCCCAAAGATGGGTCAGGAGCCTTACAGTAGCACAACTACTCTCACCAAAAAATCTACTTGTCAGTCTCCCTTTCAATCCTCTGTTTGACCCTCTTTTTAAATTTTTCTGATCTTGTAAAGAGTTTAAGAGTGATGGAACAGTCTCTCTCCTTTCCTGTTGTAAACTCTGCATATTTGGGCCAGCAGGGGTGGGGAGGAGACCTTGTCTCACAATACTTTGGTTTCTTGACATCTGTCACACTGTCACCTCAAATGAAACTGAAGCTAGTCCATATTGTGAGTTACGGTAATAGCTTACTTACTCCATATATGGGCAAATGGAAAAAAATAAGCAAGAAAATAATGAACTCTGATATCTGTATATAAATTGTTTCTACTCCTGAGCTTTTGTGCTATCTTAGCTTTTTAACATGAAATAAGTCTCCATGGTATTAACACCTCTGTACAGTCCATATAACATTGAATCAATTTTTCAGCTCTTTCCTTAGTGATTTGCATTAGAAGGGAAAGGATATCAAGCTTTCTGACATCTAAGCTTTGGGGCTGCCACTGAGGTTATTTTCAATTATGTATCAAGTAACAGCAACAATGCTGTGTTGCCAATTAAATGGCTTTGATTCCCCATTTAGTGTGAATTCAAAGCTCAAATACAGATATAACCAGGCATGATACAGCTGAAATCCAACAGGGGTCCCGCGAATCATGGGATTTAGTTTAAATAGCTATGTTTTGAACTCTCCCTTCATTCTATTCAGCAATTAGTGACCATTAAAACCAAGAATCAAAATGTGCTAATACCAGGGAGTACAGGAAAATAAATGGAGACGTCACCAACATTTATTACAGCCTGGAATTATTTACTTATTTGATTAATTGTTTATTTCCTGTCTAGATCACCAAAATGTATATGCAAAGAGGGCAGATACCTTGTCTTTCTTATTCATCATGTATTTCCAAGTAATTAGAAGAATAATGTCTAGCACAGAGTAGGCATGTGGTAAATATTTCATTTGATTGAAATGGGTTGAATAATGAATAAATTAATGAAAAATAATTTTTTGAGTGAATACTGCAGTTAATTCTAGAATGGAGATTTAATTTTTTATGTTTTCCAGTTAATGACCAACTCTAAATCATCTAGACACTGATTTCTTTTTTTACTATAACCATAGAACTTTAATTTTTAATTCATTCCCAGAGCTTAAAAAAAATAGATTTTACTGTGAACAAAAGAGGAAAGAGAAATGAAAGGTGATTAAAACAAATACTTCTTTCACATTAGCTGGAAAACAACATCTAGAGAATAATAATGTCAGAGGTCAGGCATGGTAGCTGTATTAGTTTCCTAGGGCTACTGTAACAAAGTACTACAAACCATCTGGCTTAAAACAACAGATTCTTATTGTCTCACACTTCTGGAGACTAGAAATCCAAAATCGAGGCATTGGCAGGGTTTGTGCCCTCTGGAGGCTCTGAATCTGTTCCATGCCTCTCTCCTAGGTTCTGTTGTGTAAGTAGCTCCTGGTGTTACTTGGCTTGAAGCTACTTAACTCTAATCTCTGCCTCCATCTTCATGTGTCTTTCTTTGCTCTGTGTCTCAAATTTTCTTCCTTTCTCTTTTTTTTTTTTTTTTTTTTTTGCGGTATTTTGGCCTCTCACCGCTGTGGCCTCTCCCGTTGCGGAGCACAGGCTCCGGACGCGCAGGCCCAGCGTCCATGGCCCACGGGCCCAGCCGCTCCGCGGCATGCGGGATCCTCCCGGACCGGGGCACGAACCCACGTCCCCTGCATTGGCAGGTGGACTCTCAACCACTGCGCCACCAGGGAAGCCCCCTTTCTCTTATAAGGACATCAATCATTGGATTTGGAGCCCACTCTAAATCCAGGATCATCTTATTCAAGATCCTTAATTTAATAACATCTGCAAAAACCTTATTTCCAAATAAGGTCATAATCATAGTTACCGGGATTTAAGAAGAACATCTCTCTTGGGAAGACACAATTCAATCCTCTACAGTAACTTTCAGGTATTGGCCAATGGAAGCCAATACTAATCCTCTTCAGAACTATAAATCCAGTTAAGTTCACCTTTTTTCCCAGTCTTGGTCTCTGAACCAAGTACTCCGATTTCTCCACATATAGGTTCAGGTGCGTTCCAAATCCCTGACTAATCGAGGCATGATTTGGTCCTTCCTGTGAGACCGAATCCTGCCTGTGAATGCCTGACACACTGGGACAATGACCACTTGCCTTTCCAGCCCCCAAGTGTCAATTCCTGTCCTCTGGGGGCCATATCACTTCCTTTAGCATCCTGCCTAAATCATGACAGAGGTACGCTGAGCTTTGCTCACCTGTAGATTTTTTCCCTGCTCACCATCCCAGCCTGTGGTTCAACACAGAGGACACATTTCCTATGAGGTATGCAAACCCCACCTGCCCTGTGTTGTCAGGAAAAACCATGATGTCTTATATATTCAACTGCCTTTAAAGCAACACACTGCCCTGATGTTTCTTCTTCATTGAGCTAAGAAGCTACCTGAAATTCAACATTAAAGTGTTTGAGCCTCAAATGTGTTCTTAGAGAATATGTCTGCCAGAAGAGAGAGAAGAGTGCCGTGAGGAATCAGGGATAACACAAACCTGGGAACTAACTAGTGGGCTCTAGAGGAGGATCTGCCTTTCTTAAATGTTTTCCTACACCTGACCCGCCTTCAGTCCAGCCATCATCCCTAGTAATTTTTAATGCTTTTTCCCTCAGTTATCTCAATGTGATGGTGAGCATGGAAGAGGAAGAATGGCAGTTTCCCCAAAGTTCAGTTAGTATTATTTTACTTCATGTATAATATTGCAGGCCCTATAGAAATTTTAGGATGTTAAATTGATCTAGCACATGTTCTTTGAGGTTTGTGGAAAAAGAGCCTAACAGATGTGAAATTCAGCTGGATGTGGATAGGCACCATGTTCTTCTGGTTAACACGCTGACCTGGGCAGGGGAGACTGGTCACTCTGTTCCGAGTAAGACACTAAACAGTTTTGTGAGTTCAGACTATTGGAAACTTAGCTTCCTCCATCAGTATAAACCAGCACAGAGATTAGATTCCTCTGAACTCTAAAAGGTATAGTTATAATTGTTAGACAGGATTCAACACAACAGAAAGATTCATCACAAAAAGAAAAGAGAATTGAAGTAGAGATTTGCTGACTCTACACAGTAGCAGTCATTAGTTACACTTCCCTGTATGTTGACACTTGATGCTGGAATGGCCATTCTGTCACCAAATTGAAACTAGAACCTTGTATTCATTAAAGTGAGAGCTGAGATCTCAAATGCTGGTAGTCTGTCAGATCTTAAAAATTAATAATTTCACATCAAATTCCAGCTGTTCTTGAAAAATTAGTAAGTCCCCATTACTGAGCATGCAGTTTCATGAGGCATTAAACCACTGAAGCTGAATGCAGCTGCCCGCATTAGACAGAGCACAGGATTTCTAGTTTGCCACAGTCCTCACCACTCCCTCTTGTTTCCCTGAGGCTGTAGCTGAAAATCAATTGCTATGCCTGGGCTATTTTTCCCACACTAGGCCTGTTTCAGGCAGTTACAATACAAACCTGGCCCCTAGAAATTTGCAAATTTGAAATTTGCAGCTGTGGTGTAACATCCCCAGAGCCCCCCTAAATGAAGGTATGTCCGTATTGGTGGTCAAGCATTTTCTGTGGAAGGATGGATCCTTTAGAACCTAGACTTCTAGAGGGAGGATAGACCTTGATTGTAAGCCTCTGCCCACAGCTCTAGATACTGAATTGTGGACTTCCATTCAGCAAGCACTTGGCCCATGTATGGAGCACTTCCTAGGTGCCAGGAACTGTGTGAATCCAGAATTTCTGTGTCAAAAAATTCCATCCATGAAGACTTTGATAATGCTCTGGAAACAACAATATGGGGCTAGGTAACAACAGGAATTTAGGCTTACCTTCCTCATACAGTTTCCTCTTCAACCTGAGCCTCTCCCCATCTTTTGCTCAAGACTGCCACAAAGTAGAGGACCTCTAGAGCACTTTGGAAATACACTTTGTTGCATATACTTACTTTTGTCTCAACTTAAGATTGGGTCTCTTCTTCTGTGTTGTAGACGACGAAGCCCACGTCCTTTGGGCAGACTGTGTAACAGGTCACTTAGGATTTTGCAGACTTTGAAAGATCAGGCAGGATTGATTGGTTTGCAATGCAATACCTCAAGCTGACCAAGGATAAAGTTTCACCTATGAAACAAATATCAAATCAATTTTTAGATGTTCCTTAGCTAAATCTTGCTTATAGCAGGCTTTTCATATTCTTTCAGCTCCCTCAGTTGCTTTTGAGATTTTTCCATACCAGGGTAGGAGAGAAGTAAAAACAATTCCAAAATCATGACTCAGAATGAAGCCCAGTTCTGCCCCCACATGAGGGGAGAAAGAAGGGAGGGGGCAATGAAGATGCAACATGTTGGGATAACTGGATACAATATAATCAGTTTTTTAAGAATTTACCAAGTTATTATCCAAGGAATGATGTTCCCCTTCCCTTGTGTGAACATTCCCCTTCCCTTGTGGGATGTTTCCCTTCCCTTGTGTGTCTACCATTAGTAGACACTTAAAATGGTGTACATATTGTATAAGTTATGAAGTTTTTGAGGTGGGAGCGATAGTTAGAACCACAAGACCTTGTTTGCACAGACAAATTATATGATGAAGTAAGACAGTTGTCTAAATGTACCATTTTAATGATTTGTATAGCTTGTTCAACTGATGGAGAGAATATTAGCTTCATAACCTGATAGAAGCATAGGTCAAAAAACTGAGAGTTTTAAAACAGCTGAAATGATCTCTGGCTTCATCAATATTCCTTTAACCTTTGCTGGGAAAGCTATATGATTCATCACAATCTAGAGAGTTTCCATTAGAATCAGCCTTTGCCTTGAGACCTCAGACTCCTGGAATGTATCTGACTTTCTCTCCTATTTATTCTAAATAAACTTTGCTGATGAGAGAGATTATTAAGAGGACCTCTATTTGCTATTGTAATCAAAATTTCATCTTGGTCTACAAATTCCTAACTCAGCTATCAATTGTTCACAGTAGCCTTCTATTGGTCAAGCTATCATTGTGTTAATCTTAATTACCCCATGTGTCAAACTCCAGATGCAAAATATATATTCAGCCTGGGTCTTATTTAAAAAAAAATAAAAAACAAGCAGTAAACAAATATCAAACTCTAAATCAATGGTGCATGTGCAGAGGTGCTTACGGATGAAGTCTGAAACCTACTTTTAAGAACATCAAAAAAGATAATAAGATGGCCTGATGGATGGCTAGAGGAATGATGGACATATGTGTGATAAAGCAAATATAGCAAAAGATGAACTGCAGAATCTAGGTAGTGAGGATATGCAATGCACAATTCTTTCAACTCTTCTGTATGTTAAAAAATTATCATAATAAAATGTGAAAGGAAAAATTCACTTGAGGTATGATATTAGAATACTGAATAATTGGATAATATGGGCACTGACCAACCAGAACAAATGTTGGCAGGAACAGGCCAGTTATCTGCATTGAATCACCCCTATTATTTGTGCTGAAATCTAGGAATTCTGGGGAATACAAGAGATACAATTTTAAGATACTAGGCCCTGATCTCTGAGAACTGACACTTTTATGGGGGATAAAGGTGTAGACAGTAGCACAGTCACAAATAAAATTCACACAACATGAGTGCATTAGTCAGGGTTCTCCAGAGAAACAGAACCAATAGGATATATACAGATATATTTATGAGAGGAGATTTTTTTTACAGGAATTGGCTCACGTGGTTATGGAGGCCAGGAAGTCCCACAATCTGTCGTCTGCAAGCTGGAGAGAGCCAGGAAAGCTATTGGTGTAATTCAGTCCGAGTTCAAAGGCCTGAGAATTGAGAAGCTGATGGTGTTAAGTCTGGTATGAGTCCAAAAGCCAAGAATCAGGAGCACTGATGTCCAAGAACAGGGAAAGATGGATGCCCCAGTTCAAGCAAAGAGAGCAAATTCACCCTTCCTCCACATGTTTGCTCTAATCAGGCCCTCAGCCAATTGGATGACGCCCACCTGCACTGGTGAGGGTGGATCTTCCTTACTCAGTCTATGGATTCCATTGCTAATCTCTTCCTGAGACATCCTCACAGACTCACCCAGAAATATTTTATCCACTATCTGGGCATCTCGTAAACCAGTCCGGTTGACACATCCATCATCATGAGAAAACGAAATTCTTTTGTTTTTAATTAATTTGTCTTTCCTCCTGAGCCCCTAAAATCGGTAGCAGGATAGAAACAACTTTCATCAGGTTTTTAACTTTATTGTCATCTGATTATCTTAATGCTTCCTTTATGATGGTAAAGCTCTTTCTTAGAAAAATAATAAGTTTTGTCCTAGACTTCTTGGTCTTCTGTCCATATCTCTGGCTCCTCTACAAAATTATGTTTGAATGTATGTGCCAGTGGAAGGGAGGTGTGTGTCTCCCACCACCTCACAGTGGAGAGAATGAGCCAGTCTCTCTCCGGGCACTGCATCTCTGGCCCTCTGGTCTCCAAGGCAATGCTGTTATTTTAGTGCTGCCTGCTTTATTTGCATTTACAACTGAATCCAACAACTATGACAGCTTAGAAAATCTGCTCTACTTAGGGCTCCAAAGAGTTCCCTGTGCCAGTGGACCCCACACGGGCTTTCAGCTTCCCCTCAAACCCTGCGGTGGAGCCTGCAGTGACTACGTGGATTCACCTATGCACAGTGGAACCAACTGCTGCCCAGGAAAGTTCAACTTCAAGGCCTCCTGTCACCTAAGCAAGTGACACTGCCAAGTTGCCTTTACCAAGAGATAATGCACTGGCACCCAGGTAGGTAGAACATCCTGTGCAGAGACCTCCTTCGGGAGGCCCACCCTTTTCCAGCACGTGTCCCCTTCTGCCATCTGCAGCCTCTGAGTCTGAAAGAGTGAGGAGACCAGGTATTGGAGCCACATGCTTTATTACCTCCCTCAAGCTTTTTTTTTCTCCTAGCAATGAGGGTGTATTAGTTTCCTATCACTGCTGTAACAAATTACCACAAACATAGTGGCTTTAAACAACATCCATTAATCATTTCATAGTTCTATAGATCAGAAGTCTGGGCACAGTGTGGCTTAGTGAAGACTAAATACAGGTATCATCATACTGTGTTCTGTTCTGGAGGCTCTAGGGAAAAACCACCTTCCAAGCTCTTTCAGGTCATCGGTTAAATGCAGTTCCTGCTGTTGTAGGACTGAGGTCCTGGCTGGCTGTCAGCAGGGATGGTCCTTTGCTTCCACACGCTGCCTGCATTCCTTCTCATGGGTTCCACGTGACTTCCCTCCAGCAACAGCAGAGGAAGAGTTGCTCTCACACTTCAGATCTCTCCCCTTCTGCTGCATCTCTCTGCCTTCCTCTTCTGCTTCTAGCCAGGGAAAAGTTCTCTGCTTTTACAGGCTCGTGTGATGGAACTGAACCACCTGGATAATCCTGGATAATCTCCCGATTTAAGATCTATAACATATTCACATTTCCAGGGATTAGTGGTTGGACATCTTTGGCAGGGGGAGGGTATTCTGCCTACTATGGTGAGGGGTTATTAATGATTTCCTCTTCCTGGATGAACCTCTGTTAGGTAAAACACTTTGATCTAATTACCTAGCCTATTATTGATATATTATATGAAAGCCAAAAAAAGATATTGGTACAACGGTTTTGACCTATTGCACATATAAGAAAAATGAGGCTCACAGAATTTAATTGTCTTGCTCTCACAATCTGAATATTCAGTGTCTGCCTGTGATGAGTCACATAAACAATATTCAGACCATTGTTTTTCCACATTCTCCCTCTTTTGGTATGTGGAGTCATTTTTTCAGTTCTGATGACATCCTGAAGACAGCCCCTAGGAACTAATGATGTCTATTTTTAACACCATGGTACAAGATCAATCCAGTTAAGCAATATGGGCCTCTGGCAGGCACTGGCTTCTTAGGTTCCCACTTTACCTATGGTGCTGAAGTACTTGGGGACCTGGAAGATCTCTATCTATGATGAACATAAACATCAAAAAGTAAAGAGAAGAAAAAGAAGTCGTTTTAGCCAAGGCAGGAAAGTTTGTCACAAATCCAACTGTTTTCTTCCTGAGCTTCCTCTTATTTTAATAGAGAGGCATGCTATCCACAAGAGGCTGAATTCTAGAGCGTGAGTCCTGGTTTACATAATTTATCTCCTAACCTATTTTATAATTTTAGAGGAGTCAGGCAATATACAGAAAAATGTGACCAATTTAGACAATATGGCAAAACATGCCATTTGGTCTCATTTATCATAATAGGAATTTAAAAGGATACTCACGAGCCACTTAGAGCCCATGAGTTAGCTAAGCAGAACAAGTGGCTTTGAATAAGACCTACCCTTAAATCATTTAGTGCCTTGCTGCACCATAAAAAGCAAATACCGAAAAAAAGAAAAACCTCTGAGAGTCATAACAATCAACTTCTCAGAAAAACAATTTCACCCCTGCTTAAAGGGCTTGCAATGTCAAGAGGACCACCTTTATTCTAAGTTCCAATCCCTCTGCGATAGAAGGTGCATTTCTCCCCTGGCTCTATGACAGGGGAATGGAACCTGCTTGGCCACCTTCATCCTCCCGTGTAACAGTCTCCAGCTAGTGTGTTAACTAACTCTGGGCACTCTGTCCAGCAGAAGAAAGAAGATGTCCACAGTCAATTTTGAGGCAAGAACACTGAACACAGAGCGAGAGCAAAAGGAGAGGGTCAGGTTTGTGCAGTGGGCGGGTCTGCACATTCGGACGCGTTCAAGCCCGATCTAGCCTTCTGTCCACGGGCTTCAAGCCCCTTTCATGGAAGAATACAGTGGAAAGGGAGTCACATCCCCCAACACGCCCCTCACAGTAGACAATGGAACTACAGACTGGGATCTCTTAATGGTTTATGAATCATTGTTCTTCTGTGAACAAAGGAGACTGAGACCTATAGTGAAGAGACTGTTTTGAACACCAAACGCAGCCGGCAGAACCTCTCCTAAGAGGCAGAGACTCTACTAATGGAATCTCTCAAAACCACTAAAGACACTGCCAGCATCCTACTTCAGGATCCCTGTGCTCACATTATGAACCAAGGGTACAGAAGGTATCAGTGGTACATGTGATTTCCACTGCACCACATCATCACAGCTACCATAACATCATTTTTGCTGACCACTGATACAGCTCTTGTCACAATACATCAAAATTATTCATTTAAATAATAATTATAATAAGTTAAACTTTATATATGTTATCTCAGTTGATCCACACAGTAACCTGAAGAAGTAGACACCATGATTGTCCTATGTGATAGGTGAGGAAACTGAGCAGTGGTGAGGTTAAGTCATTCGCCTCAGATCACACAGCATCTGCTAATCCGGATCCACCTCCAGATCCAGCCCTTGAATTCTGTGCTAATAATACCTGCAGTGGCCTGCTTTTCCTGCCGGGCAGCAAGCTCACTGAGGGCGTAGGCTGCTTACTACACATCTCTGCATCCCCCATGACTGACATATAATAGCTGCTTAGAAAATGATAAATAAATGTCACATGAATAGTCCCACGTCTTGTCCAACACAGTTCACTGATCCTTCTGGCTAAAACATACTTTCTTTAAGGTCATGAACAAAGACTCATTCATAGGAAGAACAGACTGAGGAGATGGTAAGCGAAGTCTGGTCAAGTGGCCAATAACATTCCTTGAATTGGCTATATTACTGGCTACTTGCCCTTATAAGCTATTGGAGGTCAGGGTGACAAACTCATTTGGCAAAGTTTCCTTGACTCAGTATTATTTTATTATATATAACATACGAGTTATTAATCAATCTATAATTTACTTACATTTATACTGAATCAGGTAAGACCTACATAATCATTGTCTAACAAGTATTACTGTTTTCTTCATTACTCAATTGGGAGATGAAGTTGGGGGGAAAAAAATTCAAATATAGAAGTACACACAGGAAAAGATCAAATCCTCTACATTCTCTATGTTTTCCTCCCAGAGGTAATGACTATAAACAACTGACTATGTATCTTGCTTTGCATTTGCATACAACTTTTCTCCCAAATAAATGAGATTACATAAACTGTTGCACTGAAACTAGATTAAGTTCTGTAACAAAGTAAGAAAGAGGATGGAAGTATAACCCTGTGTCTCAGCAAAGACTGCTTATAGAGTAGGTGGAGCTCACACTCCCACCCTCCACTTCCACCTGTTCTGAGGGATTCCCCACTTCTCATAGACTTGGGGGACCTCCAAGCTTTGTGAGCCTTTGTAAGTCTCTATTAGGAAATTAGGAGCAGATTCGTTTGCTAATAAGCTCAAAATCTGGTGCATCCTTCATACTGATCAGTTATTGTTTAAGTAGTGAAAGTGACAGTAATTTTAATTGAGTGAGTCCACACTTTCCATTTTCAGACCAAGCCTTAAAGACTGGTGTTGCTTGGGATTGCTTGTTGATTTTTATTCAAAATAAATCTTGGACATCTTTCTATTCTTCTTAAAAATTGAGTAATATTCTCAAGTATGACTGTTCCATACTATAATTAGTATTTCCCTTTTGATGAAGGAGATTTAGGCTCTTCCAAGATTTCTGCTATTAGAAACAGTACTGTGATACATTTCCTATAAAAGTAGTACGACTTACTGTAGAAAAAACGTTCAAAATGTGTATTAAAATACCTTAAAAAGGTAACTGTTATGTATGGACGACGTGGTTGCATCCCCCCCAAATTCGT
Source organism: Aethalodelphis obliquidens (assembly GCF_003676395.1). Lineage (NCBI taxonomy): Eukaryota > Metazoa > Chordata > Mammalia > Artiodactyla > Delphinidae > Aethalodelphis > Aethalodelphis obliquidens. The sequence continues at coordinate 77,340,397 of NW_020837948.1, read as the reverse complement.
ATGTTGAAACACCTCAAATGAGATGGTGTGTTAGTAGATGGAGCCTTTGGAGATAATTAGATTTAGATGAGGTTGGAAGGGTGAAGCCCCCACAAGGAATTAGTGTCCTTATTAGAAGAGAAAGATTAGAGCTCTCACGCTTTCTCTGCCATGTGAGAATACAGCAAGAAGGCATTGTCTGCAAACCAGGAAGAGTGATTTTACCGGGAACAGAATGGACTGGCACCGGGATCTTTGTCTTCCCAGTCTCTAGAACTGTGAGAAATAAATTTCTATTGTTTAAGTCACCTAGTCAATGGTATTTTTGTTTTAGCAACCTGAAATAAGACAGAAATCCCATCTGAAAAATATAATTGCTGAAACTATCTTAAAATATTTACTTATTTTGAATCATTTTCCCAAGTATATAAAATATTAGTTTATATGTTTGGCTAATGCTTTATATTTGATTGTGTATTGTGCTTTGTATTACACTTAACATTCTATCATAACATTATTTATTGTTAGATTTGATTTTTAAAGGTTGATTTTAAGACATGATTTTTAAAGGTTGCCCACTGCATCACATGTATGTAACAAAATTTATCTACCCGTTCTTCTATTTTGGCCATTTACACTGTTTCCAATTTTCAGTTATAAACAATGGTCAAATGAATATTGTAGTAAGTCAACCTGTAAGGTAGGTAATGTTTTAATGAACATTTTATAGATAGAGACCATGAGCCACAGGAAGGCTAAGAAGCTTGCTAAATAGAACAAGTATATGGAATAGAGAAAAAGAGGAAAGAATGATAACTGTTATTTCACACTATTTACCCTCTCTGCCTCAATTATTTTACTATCTCACAACAGGATTATTAGGATCAAATGAAAAAATGTTGAAATTACTTTGAAAGAGAATATTATCATGGAGCACTTATGATGTCCAGATGTAATAGGGAATAACAAATCTGACTCCATATTAGATCTGCTTCTTTTACCTTAACCTTTGTTTTCTATTGCTTTCGTTACAAGTTAATCACTAAAGGGATGTTGTCTATAGCTTAAAGTACACATAAGCCTGTCTCCAACCCCCATGCCTGAACGTAAAACTAATATACCTTTGTTCAGCTCACAGGAAGCATCCCGACCCCGCCCTCCTGTGAAGGGCTGCAGGAAAGGAGAAATTAACATATCCCCTCCTGGAGGCAGGCCAAAACCAGGAGATATTTGCAACAGCTTATGGCCTTTTTACTTTACCTCCTCACCTTCCCCTTTCTTTGTTCTATAAAAGAAACTAGCATTCAGACCTCAGGAAGATGGTTCTCTAGGACATTAGTCCACCATCTTCTTGGACTCCCAGCTTTTCAAATAGTCGTTATTCTTTGCTCCAACACCTCATCTCCTGATTTATTGGCCTGTCATGTGGCAAGCAGGATGAGCTTGGACTCAGTAACACAGATATTAAGTTAAAAATGAAGGTGAAGCTCTACTCGGAGAAAAGAGTCAAATATAATGTAAATATTACTTAATAGCTACATAAACAAATTTGCATTGGATAGTTAGAAAATTGTGTGAAAATAAACAAATTTGCATTGGATAGTTAGAAAATTGCCTGTTCTTACTCTTATTTTATACTTCCTTGGTAATTCCTTTTTATATGTGAGTTGATTCCCTAGGGGGGAAAAATGTGTGCTAGAGCTCTTATCTGATTTATTAAGTTTACTTTTTAAAGTGGAATTCATATTTGTATAATTGTGAATGACCTTTATGATTTTTAAATCTTTTTGCATCATTCATGAAAGATAAGTCTTAGGCTGCATATGGTTTTGGTGGCTTAGGTTCAATAAGCTGTTGAACCTCATGAAAGTGTTTCTTGTAAATAAAAAAAATATATCATGGAATTAATATAGAGTTCAATTTATTAACTATTAATACTAGGGGTAATACCAGGTAATACCTTTGGACTGCTACCTAGGGGCACTATTGTCTCATAAATTCAAAGAAACAGAACAAAAGGGAAAGGGAAGGAGAAAAATATAAGTTGAATAGAAAATAAACCAAAACAGAATGAACAGTAAGGAGGATTAAAGAGGTAGACATGAATGAGACATTGCCAAAAATTTGCAGCAACTTACACTTAATGTAGCAAGGTTTATTTATTTATTTTATTTTATTTATTTATTTTTTTAAATATCTTTATTGGGGTATAATTGCTTTACAATGGTATGCTAGTTTCAGCTTCACAACAAAATGAATCAGCTATATATATACATATGTTCCCATATCTCTTCCCGCTTGCGTCTCCCTCCCTCCCACCCTCCCTATCCCACCCCTCCAGGCGGTCACAAAGCACCGAGCTGATCTCCCTGTGCTATGCGGCTGCTTCCCACTAGCTATCTACCTTACGTTTGGTAGTGGCAAGGTTTATATGTTAGCTATGTTTTTCAGTAAAGATTTCAAGAAAAATTTAAATTTGGGGTTGGATATTATAAAGCAGTACACTCAATACAAGCTGTATATTATATCTCTTCAACAAGTAAATCATGATCAATAGAAGATCTTACACATGTTTTATAATCAATATGTCAGCCCCACCTACCATAGCCATGAAAGCTATCTTTTCTCCATTCTAAGGAGAGGAACTTTAGCAGAAAAGTGATTCTGTTTAGAAGTGGTAACTCCACCCATTCCCCCAAATGGTGCTAGAGTCAGTACTTCTGAGGCTGAATATTCCACCTACCATAATTTGATTCTAACTCCTTATTCCAGTTTCCACCCCCTTCCAACCATCATTCTCCTAATCAGAAATATCGTAAGAAATCAAAGCATTGCTGATGCCTTCAGAAATCCTGACATATCAAGTGGATTTCCTTCAGTTCCAAGGTATAGAAATCCCTGCTCAAACTAGCTTAAAACTGTAAAAGAAATCATTGTCCCATATTACTGAAGATCCAAAGGAAGTTCTGAATCCAGGAGAGGCTTGATCCAGGAGTTCCAAGGAGGCCACAAAAACTCAGTTCTCTGCACCTTTGTTCTACTATCAATGGTACCCACTTCATCCCTGAACTCTCCAAAGAGGCCTAGCAGTTTCTCTGGGCTCTGCTCTGGTGATAGCAAGTTTCCAGAGTTCCAAACCATGTGTCCTCACATTATACCAACCATGGGGAGAGAGAAAACATCTATGTTCCAGAAATATCAGTAAACATCTCCTTGTGTCTCATGAACTCTGACTGGGTTGTTGCCAACTTCAGAACTGGCCAGAAGAATGAGATTTGTTGATTGCATTTAGTCACTTAGGACTCAAAGCCATAATTTGGAGTGGAGTGGACACTAGTCAAACACGTGACTGCTACTGGGACGTATTCGGTATCCCAAACCAAAGTTGAGCTTCTCTTATATAAAAGGGGGATTGGATACTAGGCAATAATAGCAACAACACTCCCACAATAGCTGCTGTACATAATGGTTTAGAAGAGGGAAGACAGTAAAGGGAAAAAGGGTAATGATATCATGATAGCACATAAGATCCAGGAGTTGTTCTAAGGTCTGTACAACAGAACAGACCGAGAAAGAGTTAAATCATAAAACCTCACACATCAACAAATACAATCTTAGAAAAAGCACCCTAACTTTCACTTACCTGGGTTGCATATACCCATGAAAAATGAGTAATGTCATTTTCATCAACCTTACTGAAGTTAATCAATTTTGAAAGAGCACTGATTAAAAGTTACAAAAATTGGAAGAAAGATATGATCTTCAGAAAACATTTCAAACATACATTAATATAGCAACAAACCTCCTAAAAAGCAGATAGTGATACATAATGCAGACATTCTTAGTCCTATGAAACATGAGAGGAAAAAAATTCAGGCCCACACTAAATGGAATACAAATTTATTGTAGGAGGCAGATTTTACTACTACTTTGAGAGAGCTGTTATTGTCTATCATGTCAGCTCTCCCATCTACCACAACACATCTTTGTCACTGCACTGTCACTCAAAATATGAAAAATCATAGACCTCAAAATAATTAGAAATCTGTAGTTTGTTGGCAGTGCATTAGAAGACAACATATTTAATAAGATCAGAAAATTCAACAAAAGTCAGTACTCCTCCGAATCAGAAAGCAGCAAGGTTTTCTCTGCAGGTACTGAGAGAGAGGTTGGCATCACACCAATCAACCCTTAGGCTCAGGTTCCCCCAAGAATTGACTTTCAACAATTCCAATCTGTTACACTTTTCAGCTTCTATCATACCTTAGAAATCTGCCATCTAACCCAAGGGCCTGAAGGGTTCATGATACAAGTGCATAGGACTTAGCCTGCTGCCTCAGGGCACATTGACACAAGAAATTATGGACTAAAAAATATGTGACATTGACTGCAAAAGCTATTTCAACTCACTTATTTATTTAATAGACAATTACTGAGTATATATTTGCGCCAGGTATTATGATATGCAATAGAAATATAAACCATGAGTAATAAAATTTAGTGAAGGATAGTGACAAAACTACTGTGTGATACAGTCTAGATTTGTGATTGAGAATTGAGACAGGAGCTAGGTTTATGGGATCAGAGAGAAAAAGAAGCCAATCTAGAATGGCCAGGTCTAGGGTCAAAGGAAGGAAGGAATGCAAAGAATGGGGGAGGCTGGAAAAAAATACATTTTGATGAGCATGAACTTAAGATGAGTACTTCAAGCAAGTGTATTCAAGGGTCTTTGCAGTGTGGGTGGGGGTGAGGGATAAGTTAGGAGTTTGGGATTGACACATCCACACTACTAGATAAAAAAATGGATAACCAACAAGGACCTACTGTATAGCACAGGGAACTCCACTCAGTACTCTGTAATGACCTATATGGGAAAAGAATCTGAAAAAAGAATGGATATATGTATATGTAGAACTGAATCACTTTGCTGTACACCTGAAACTAACACAACATTGTAAATCAACTATACTCCAATATAGAATAAAAATTATAATAAATTTTTTACAAAAAGAGTCTTTGTAACTAGCTAATGTAAATAGGTATTTCCTAAAAGTGCACTTACAAACCTTTATGCCAATAATCGGAAACTATTAAGTACTATACCTAGGGCAATCATTTGTCAGCACGATATATACCTGCTGTTACAAGAATATTTATTAATGGTACCCCCTTTCATCCTCAGAAGCATCCTGGTTTAGACGATAACTTGTATAGTTACCTTACTTTAACAAAATATCAGTGGGACCTTTTGTCACTCCATGATTTAAGTAAATTTGCCTAGAAGCCTCTCCCTTCCCTCACACTGTCTTGGCCTTTGGAAGCCCAAATCTCTCCCTGAGATTTTGACAAATTCCCCGGGTCTTACATTAACCCAGACTTCTGGGCTCCCATGACCCTGCATTCTCCCTGTGGGCTGCCCTCATGGCCCCAGGCAGAAAACGCATCCCTATACATTCCACAAAAAAATACACTCCCGCAATTAGCATCGAAATTCTTTTTTAGTGATGACAAGTGGAAAACAGAGCAGAGGTGTGCAACACTCATCACCCAGAAAACTAATTTCATCTGTAAAGTATGTAGCTGTCTTCTAATGGCAGTGGTTCAGCAGTTTCCATCTTACCTCTTCTCCCAGGTCATGTCCAGTCTCACGTTTGTTTTTTTTTAAAATAAATTTATTTATTTATTTTATTTTTGGCTGCCTTGGGTCTTCGTTGCTGCCAATGGGCTTCCTCTAGTTGCGGAGAGCAGGAGCTACTCTTCTGGCGGTGTGTGGGCTTCTCATTGCGGTGGCTTCTCTTGTTGCAGAGCACGGGCTCTAGGCACATGGGCTTCAGTAGTTGTGGCTCGCGGGCTCTAGAGCACAGGCTCAGTAGTTGTGGTGCACGGGCTCAGTTGCTCCACAGCATGTGGGACCTTCCCAGACCAGGGCTCGAACCCATGTCCCCTACATTGGCAGGCAGATTCTTTTCTTTTCTTTTCTTCTCTTTTCTCATCTCGGCAGGCAGACTCTTAACCACTGCGCCACCAGGGTAGCCCCCAGTCTCACATTTTTCCAAATCCTCTCTCTCTGCGTTTTTTTTTCTCCCCCCTTCTTTATCTTTTCCCCTTATCTCAAGGAGTCAATTTAACCATTTCTCCCTTTATCTGATATACGTTCAACATGAGATCTTGGGATCTACTAACATCTGTTCTAACCCCCTGTGAGGGGAGAGAGACAAGTTCTCTCTCTAGTTATAGTTCTAGTGCCAGTGGAAGCAGAGCTGGGAGTATGCGGGAAAAGGAATGGAGAATTAGAAGTAGTATGTCTTGGGGAAGAGTGGGACAAGAAAGATCACAGAGATCCAGGCAAATATGCAGGTGACTATTCTTATAGGTACTTTAAAAAAATAATTACCCTAAATACACCTAAAAGTCTCCTGCGCTTGATTTTCCTTTTATGCAAATTATATTATTCTGGGGAAAAAATCCATGACTTCTTCTCAAAATACAAACAGTAAGATAAAGTACATAAAAGGGAAGTATAGAGGAAGGAGGAAAATTTGGTTAGTACATTTTTAAAAAACGCATTTCACGTGTGCTAGGAACAGGCTGCAAATTTGACTCAGTGCTTCCTAGAAATGAAAGCAAAGACAGAGAGAAAACCAGTAAAAAGATTCTTGATAGCTATGAGAATTCAAAAAAAAAAAAAACCTCAGAAAGAGATGACTTTCTTATTATTAAGACCTGAGAAGAACTTCTCCCATGAGTTTTCTTTATAAGTGTACTCTGAGATGTAATGAACCTCTTCCTCAGCCATGTTCCCTTAAGAACTTCAAGTTTCCTTCACATGGCTGCTTCTTCTTCCATGCAAGTTAATGGCATATGCCCAATGTAATTGATTAAAAACATTTTTAGAAGAGGCTAAAACTACATGGTAAAATTTGTAACATGGTGAAGATTTGTAACATTTTGATGGCTTGATATACATTTTTTTAAGCCATCTACAGCATTTGAGGATTTGCCTAGCTTTCAGTCAATCCTCCTTGATTATAATTTCTCAAAACCAAGATTTTGATAGGAATTGAAAAGCAAAGAGTTCAAAGTTGTATTCTTTGGCAAGAACTTATAGTGTTGATACTGTGTGCTGCTGATTAAGGGCAAATCCATATTCCTTGGCAATCAGCTGAGCAGGTTTCCTATAGCAATTAAACAGCCTAATCGAGACTTGCTGCTGAATAGATGGCTACCCCATCTACACATGAGGTGGGTCAAGAAACTCCTATTGGCAGAGCGAAGGATTCCTTAGAACATAGCTCTGGGTCTGCTCCAACACTTGGACAAATAAGCAATCAACACCCAAGAAGTCTTTGCCATAGAGCATGGGCATAATACAGCACCAGGAGAAGTCTTACGTTGAGCAGTGCAACTTCGCACTGCAATCCAGTTCTAGTTTGCAGAATGCAGTGTATGATATTTGATCTGCTAAATAGAATTTGGTGGTCTCAAGCTATTAAATATTGGGTGACATTTCCTGAAAATAGCAATTTAGGTTTTGAATCAGATTATCTTGAACCATTCTCTATAATAATCATTAGCTGACAGAACTTGCTTTAAGCCATTCACTACTTAGGACAGAAGAATAAGTTCCTATTTTCTCATAATGAGATGAAAGAAAACGAGATGTTCTTCCATAGGCTGAAGAAGAAGTGGGAGAGCCATGCTTGAAACACAGAGAGGTAGTGGCCTAATTCCACTGTAGACAGCGCAAGGCCTGGTTGGGGAAGCACAGAGCCACAACCTGGAGGCTGGGATCTGGGGTTCTAGTTGGAGTTCTACTATTTACATGGTGTGACCTGAGTCCATCACTTAACCTCTGTGGATCTTTGTCCTTCTTTTATAAAGAGGAAAAGGGAAGGCCCAGAACAGATTATGGTTCTTAAGTATTTAAAGATATAGAATTTCTTCAAATAATAAAAAATTTGTTTCTACATTGTGTGGTATAGGTGATTGCACTGTTGGCCTGAAACAAATAGACTGCCAGATATTTCTCCAGCAAAGACGAGTTTATTCAGGATCAGCAGAGAATTGCAATTTGAGGTCTACAACCATGGCAAGCCACATGCAAGTCCCTGCACGGCAAGGGAAGGAGAATGCTTTTATAGAGGAGAAAAGGAAATTGAGAGGGCTGGAGTAAACAAAGAGTTCATGGCTCTTCATTGGCTGAGTCCTTGCCAGGAAAGGAGAGGAATCTTTCTTCTTCCTGCTGGGCTCTACTATCATCAAAGGGTGTGAAAGTGTCCCCTCCTGGTTTTCCAACTCTATTTAACTGAGGTTTCTGTTTATCAAATGTTTTTGCAGCACCAATATGCCTTCATCAGAGTGTTAAAGCAATTTTTCTGCTCCAAAATTAATGTCTTCCAATTTAGAATAATATGCATAATATACCTTCATCAAAAGAGGGCAATGAGGAGCTATAGATAATATATACAGTATCCTTACCTTTATACATGATACTCCAACAAAGGTATATGTTTTTCCTTTTCTTGTATATAGATTCTGTGGAATACAAATACGAGGAAAACTACCAAAATGGAGTTTCTAAGTTCTCAATAGGGGAAAATGTCAATCCAGAGTCTCTTCATTTATATATTCCTATTTTAATGAAAACCATTTTCTTTAATGTTATCTATGAATAAACTTAATTGTAAAACATCTGCATTGTTTTAGTTCCACACAGATCAATTTATACAAATAGCCTTCACAGGAAAGAAAAGTTGAGCTCATTTTTTCACCAAAGTGGACATCTGCCAACCAATAAGGCTATAGGGCTTCACTGGTGGTGCAGTGGTTGAGAGTCCACCTGCCGATGCAAGGGACACGGGTTCGTGCCCCGGTCCGGGAAGATCCCACACGCCACGGAGTGGCTGGGCCCATGAGCCATGGCCGCTGAGCCTGCGCGTCCGGAACCTGTGCTCCGCAACGGGAGAGGCCACAACAGTGAGAGGCCCGCCTACCGCAAAAAAATAAAAATAAAAATAAGGCTATATATGCATGTGGCTTCCACATATTTCACTGGCAAATGGTTCCCTCTGAACGAAAGTGGATCCTTCAAATGCAAAGGAATCCGCCATAGATAAGGAGTCTATTTTTAAATAATGCAGGAATGAATGTGTGAGTTCCAATTCTTCTTAGTAAGACCGGACACTCCCATGTTAATATTCTTGAACAAAGTACGTGCAATATTCCAATATGCACAATGACAGGAAAAACACAATGATGATGATCATTTATAGATCTTAAATAACTTTAATCTTTTAAGTAGAGTTCCTCTTTCACAACTCTTTGAGTATATTTTCCAGCTAGTTAGCCTTCAATTCATAAAAAAAAGATAATTATTTAAAAAGTCAACCTAAAGTCTTAGATTTGATCATATACAATTCAAATCATGCCCAGTATTTCACCAAAGTGCAAATTTTAAACTATAATTTTTCTTGCTTCTATCCTCATAGATAAATATGGAGACTGAAGAGGAAATCCATCACCTAGAGAAGCATCATGACCACACAGAAGAGGATCAAAACTGATTCTGAGTTTTTCAGAAGAAAACCTAGTTAGATTACAAATTCCCCAAGACATGTAACATTTAGCATCATTACAACTGATGTGTATTAAACCAATATGTGGTAAAACCACTCTGGTTACAGGTGAACACTTCTTATGTTCTACAAGGAAGTAGCTAAGGCAAAATACCCAATTCCTTCAGCAGTGTAACTAGAAAAGAAAAAAGAAAAAACTTAACTATAAAGGTAAATACTCCCATCTTGTGGCTGCTGTTGAAATAACATGTTTTAAATGAAGATTGTTTACTGTAGAAAATTTAATTCAAGAAATCATCACAAACATCACTGCTGTTTGTTGATCCTTCCTAAGTGCCAAGCACCATATTAGGTACTCTATGTACACCATCTTATTAAATGCTCACAGCAACACAAAATTTGAATGTGCCATTTACATTTTTCAGTAAGTCATGTCATTTTATAATATGAAAGTTACTTTTTGCTACTATAATTTCACTTTTTTATTTAGTTGTTGAGAACAACTGAAATCCTGGCTGGACTCATATTCATTGATTAGTCATTTTTTTCTAACAGAGCTTGTACCTCTTGGTTCTCAGTCTTGTGCTAAAATATCCCATTCCCTCTTGTAGTATATTATTCTCAGTCACGTGTTGAATGGCTCACATTCCATTCACACAGACCTCAAATTTAAAACTCTAGTCATTATGATTGTCAAGTAGTTTTTTTTAATCAAAATAAAGAATATTAATTTCTTTTTTTTTTTTTTTTGGCAACTGAATACACTGTTACAATTGATCTCTTACAGGAAAGGGATTTTACTTTTAATGACCTAATGTTGGATCAGGTCAAAATACTACTTCTGATTGGTCAAAGGCCACCGAAAAACTTCCAGAAGAAAGAACAAGTACAATTAGTCTTCAAGTGCCAATTCACAAGAGAACATGACATGAAATTTCATGCCTAGAAATATATACTATTAACAAACTAATTTTATAAAAAGGAATTCGCAAACCTCCATGCCATGGAGCCCATTTTACGGTATCATCTAATTCTAGCGAAACTGATGAGAGGCAGAGAGAGAAACAAAGAGAGACACAGACAGAGTTTCAGAGATAGAGACAAAAAGAGATACCCATTACAGTCATATCTCTTTTCAAAATAAAGTTACATTTTTCTGGAATATTTGTTAAGTTTACTCTAAAGACTTCCTGGCAGATGCAAGAGACAGAAAACACAACATTACTGTAAGAAGTTATCCACTTCAGAGACCCTAGTTATTGGTTGCTGGTTTCAAGGCCTCTGCAATTAGATCATGGCAATGAGCTAAGCTTAAATAAAGATTTCCAGTTTTTAAAAGCTTGTTTAAGCTTGGAAAAGATAAGATTGGCCAGATAAAAGCTATCTTCTTAATCACTGTTGTTTGGTTATTTCCAGCCTTTTAACAATGTGTAAATTCTATTTTATGCCAGGAGTGGGAAACGGTTGCTACCTTACCCCCTGGCTCCACCCCACACTCTTTTATCATAAATTATTGGATCTATGGAAACTGAAGAGAACTTTCTTCCATAAACTTTTATAGGCAAGAAGGATGAAGTGTTCTGGTCTATTTTTATATTATTATTGGGAATATATACCTTTCCTTAGTTTAACTAATTTGAATAAGGTAAAACAAACATTTAAGTTAATTAAGAAACTAGTAGGACTACATGTCCTTATTCAAAAGAGACAAGAACTATACAAATGGCACATACTAAGTCTTAGGTGATAAAATTTGGTTTTTGAGTAAGAGTAGTGTTAAAAAAAAGTATACCTGAATCAAAGTTTTGAAATTATTTAAAAAAGTAATCTAAATAAAGTTTAATCTTTTTATATTAAAAAACTTTAAACATTAGGGCAGAGTTTCCAGTTCAGCAAAATATAGTCCCATTCTCCAAATACATGTAATACTATATACCATACCAAAATAAATAACCTGTTTTCATATTTTTTAAATAAGCCCAATTTTTAAAGTGAGCTCTCATTCTTGCATATTCCAAATGTGTAACTGAATCTCCAACTATTCATACAATATGAACGTAGTTTTATACCCATGTTATACCCATGTTATAGCCCCCCAAATTGCCGTCTTATGACTTCTGAAATAAGTTATATCCGGAGACTAGTACTGCAAGTTGAAAGCTTGCCTTAGAAATTGTGTGTATTCTGTCCGGTTGGCCAATAAGCAGAAGATCATGAGTGCTGTATAAATTAGCTGCCTACTAGAGGGAGGAGCATGTCAGTAACAAAGTACAGATGGTATAATGGTCTTCACAGCCTGAAGGAGCCCCTGAGGTCATGCTTCAACATCTGTATGCAGTGACTTAGCACTTGAGCTACTGTTAAAATTGAGATACCAAGCTGGGATATGTACAATGACCAAATTAGCACACCACTGCTTCTTGCTAATGTCAAATTCCAGGAGGCTTTCTTTCTCCTGAATTATGTCATTAACTCCTTCCAATAAGAACAGCAATCGAATAAAATGGAAACACAAGCAGATGGTATCAAATCCTAAAGTACCATTTAGATAAAGTTCTCTAAAATAACAGGATGTCTATAGGACAGTTTGAAAACAATATGGAGAGTAGCGAGGATTAGACTTAGAAAGGGTATATCCATTAATAAAGCCTGTGGATTCTTGCTCACCTCAGGGGAGAGACAGAATTCCCCTAGTTCTCCATTGCCCCCACACTTTGGAAAAAGAACGAAAGTAGCTAAGATATAACAGCGCTCTTACTCATCCCCCAGGGCCCTTCCTCTGAGAAAAGAACCTTCTTCTTCCCAGTGGAAATATAAACTCTACAACCTAGCCTCTGGAAACTTGACGGTGCTTGGGGCAAGCTGGGCGCAAAGAGAGAAGAGACATCACAGCATACATAGGACAAGAATGGTCTAGATAAAATATGTGGTCACACATATAATCTGATTCGAGGAACACCAAAGTGTCCTCAGAAGGATCATCCTTTCTCTTTGAAGACACTGAATTGCCAGCATTCTAGATTCATTTCTTTCATTTTAAAGCCAGAGAACTGTTTGACTTTCAGGAATTCTTTATTCAACGGCAATTTTCCGTGTGCAGGGTAAAACCCCTCTGCAGTTAACATTTAAGTGAGGATTAGTTGACTTTTTGCTGAAAAGCAGTTGAAGGAGAAGATAGCTGCTGGTTACCTACCAGCACAGAAACAGCAAAAGAAGAAAGCATGATTCTTATAAAAACATACTTTGTCTAGCATCTAACTTTTCCCAGCGCTGATTCTTTGCTCAAAATATCTGCTTTTGGTGGCTTCTCTAGTCATAAATAGCTATGAATTGTGCCTCTCAAAATAAATACGAAGGCTGTGGGAACATCTCACAGCCTCTCTAATTCACAGGCATAGGTTGTGTTTTGCATTTGGCAAACCTATATTCTGATTTCTATCACTGAGATGTCTACTAATCTGGTTCTCAAGAATATCACATAGGGATTTCCCTGGCGGTCCAGGGGTTAAGACTTCACCTTCTAATGCAGGGGGTGTGGGTTCTATCCCTAAGATCCCACATGCCTTGAGGCCAAAAAACCACAACATAAAACAGAAGCAATACTGTAACAAATTCAATAAAAACTTTAAAAATAGTCTACATCAAAAAAAATCTCTAAAAAAAAAAAATCACACGGCTGAGTTGTTTTACTATAAAAGGGAAGCGCATCAAAAAGCAAGGGAGAAGTTACTGACAGGTCTGGAGCTCTTGGTTCCTACTGTAAGCTCTCGCTTCCGTTTTATCAATATATTTCTTAAATATGCATATTTTCATTCATCAGTAAACCTTTGTTCTCGAGGATTAATATGTAACATCTCCTCGTTGTCTGCATTCTAATTAACTTGTCTGTCTTCTACAAATGTGGGAAGAGACCATTTGAAGTAATAGAAGGAATGTCAAATCTGGAGAAATGCACATGAAAGGTGAAACTAAGCCATCACTGGAGACTCCCTGTCTCCAAGGCCCCAAGTTTTCTAGGTTTGCCCCAGTTTCCAGTGACAACATAGTGCCACTATCCTTAAAACCTTTCCCTCTAGGAAAAACCTGACACTTAGCCACTTTCGAGGAGATAATCTACCAGACCTAACCAGGGCCCCAAAGTGAGAACAACCATTGGTGAAGCAAGTATTTTTTTTTAATATAAAGTTATTTATTTATTTATTTTTGGCTGTGTTGGGTCTTCATTGCTGCGCGTGGGCTTTCTCTAGCTGTGGCACGTGGGCTCGGTAGTTGTGGCGCATGGGCTTAGTTGCTCCGCGGCATGTGGGATCTTCCCGGACCAGGGCTCGAACCCGTGTCCCCTGCACTGGCAGGCGGATTCTTAACCTCTGTGCCGCCAGGGAAGTCCAAGCAAGTACTTTTAATAAAAAGAAGAACAACTGCTCTCATCTGATTGGAGTATAAATTTCTTCTGGTATTAGCACCTCCGTACCAAATTACCTTTAATATCTTACTGTTCTCTTTGGGGAGTAGGTGTCATTGAACAAGTTTCTCTCTTCTCATAAAACTCCTAAATTTGATTTTAACATATCAACTTCCTTCATCTAATCCAAGTAAGAAAAAAAAAGGGAAAAAAATATATATATCTCTAACTCCTGAAATTCAGTTCATATTTCTTTCTTTTCCACTTTAGGTTAAAATATTTCCACTCTTTTTCAAACAGACTAAACCAGTTTCTTGCTGTGCCTTTTGGTGGCAGATAAATCCTGGACTGTATTCTTCAGGTTAAGAATGAAGGCCATAAACATTAGTGTGCCGTGTGTTAAATTTATAGAACTTTTTAAATAGGATGCTATTCAGATTAAGGAAAAACGCTGGACACTTCAAAGTTTGAAGCGTTTTGTAGATTCTTGCCGAAAGATAAACAAGAAACAGATAGTGAACATTAGACTGAGTTGATAAACATTTCTTCAAATAATGTAAAACGTATTTATCAAATTAATTTCACTCTGGCTGTGTGATGCTAAATTTGCAACGTTTTAAATTGTGGGTTCCTAGTTACAAAAGCACCCCACACACACCTTTGGTGCTCACTTTTGTTTACATTTGGCAAATGGTGTCTTCCTGCTTTTAGCAAAGGAAGGCTTAAGGAGGTTTATGACCACCTACACATCAAATAGTAGCTACAGACATCTTCCTTCTTAAACACAAGTTAGATACGTATGTAATAATTATAAAGTTGAACTAAAATGGTCAGAACAAAATGCAGGAGACCAGTTTGATAAACTCTTAGCTATTTGAAAGCTCTCTTGAAGTATTCATGAAATCAGAACTACAGCTGAATGCCCACTGCCTTCACATAAAACCATCTTGGCTATAAAAACTTGGCTTACCTCCAGGAGAGGATATTTAGTGGACCAACCCCAGAAATACATAGTGAACAAGCCCTGAACTTCATTCTCAAGGATTTTTGAAAGCCAGAGAGCATGCAAATCAGACTTCCTAAAACTTAAAATGATTTTAGTTGTTAAAAATGTATATACAAATCCATATAAACATTTAAATTATAATTATATGTACATATAAGCATTATATGGGAGTAATTTCTTATAAAGCTTGATAACAATTAACTCTATGCTTAAAATACGTTAAAACCTTTCATCTTTAACCCCCTTTTATTTCTTTAAAGTCTTTATTGAATTTGTTACAATATTGCTCCTATGTTTTAGTTATTTTGGCTGTGAGGCATGTGGGATCTTACATCCCTGACCAGGGATTGAACCCTCACCCCCTGCATTGGAAGGCAAAGTCTTAACCACTGGACCACCAGGGAATTCCTTCATCTTTAACCATTTAACCTTCTGTCCTTCAGTTCAATACGCTTTTTAAACATCTCACAACGTATAGGTGGTTTCTGAAGTAAAAAATCCAAGACCTAACACCTATTCACTTAGGTCCACTTGGCTTTCCGCAGGTAAGTATCCTATAAAAAGGAAAAAAAAAATTAAATCAGATACTGTTAAGAACCAATAAACCAACTAAGTCTCAGGAATAAGAGTGTCACCTCTCCTACAGACAGTAAGATTGCCATCATTCAAACCCTGCACCAAGATGCTTTTAAAAATTAAACCAGGGCTTCCCGGGTGGCTCAGTGGTTAAGAATCCGCCTGCCAATGCAGGGGACACGGGTTCGAGCCGTGGTCCAGGAAGATCCCACATGCCGTGGAGCAACTAAGCCCATGCGCCACAACTACTGAGCCTGCACTCTAGAGCCCACGAGCCACAACTACTGAGCCCGAGCACCACAATTACTGAAGCCTGCACACCTAGAGCCCGTGCTCCGCAACAAGAGAAACCACTACAGTGAGAAGCCCGCGCACCGCAACGGAGACACAACACAGCCAAAAAACATTTTTTTAATAAATAAATAAATAGGGCTTCCCTGGTGGCGCAGTGGTTGGGAGTCCGCCTGCCGATGCAGAGGACGCGGGTTCGTGCCCCGGTCCGGGGGGATCCCACGTGCTGCGGAGCGGCTGGGCCCGTGAGCCATGGCCGCTGAGCCTGCGCGTCCGGAGCCTGTGCTCTGCAGCGGGAGAGGCCACAGCAGTGAGAGGCCCGCGTACCGCAAAAAATAAATAAATAAATAAAATTTTAAAAAATTAAACCAGGAAATTATGTCTGTGGGAATTGCAAACATTTCCATCAATCTCAACAGAAATGCAGAGGTCTGAGAAAATCTGAATAAATGAAAAAATTCAATCAAGCATGAGTTCAAGAAGCTCTGAGCATAGTGGGAGAGAAATTAATTCCAGGAAGGTCAACAGTAAAATCTAAAATCTATTCTCAACCAAAGAATTCATCCTACATCAGTGCAATGAATTCTAGAACCTACAGTCATTTGGATTCAGCCTTAAGATGAAAAACTGCCATGCATCCAAAAAGATGTTTTTCTCATTAACAGAACATCAAACACAGCAATCTAAAATGGACCAGCTCCAATCCATCTGCAGCAATCAGACTGTGGGAAAGGTTTCCAATCATACAGTGAAAATCAGAAATGAAAGCTTTATCAAAAAATATAGTCATCTCACAAGAGGAAGGAAGCCTCCCTCCCTCCTCCCCCCTCCCTTCCACCCACTACCTCACCCCATGACTTCAAATAATCCCCAAATCTGGGCACCATTAATAGAGTTGCTCCAGCTGATTCCCACCACTGTCTGCAGTAGATGAAGGTAGTCTCTGCGGTAGCAAATGTTAAGGTTTAGTGTAAAGTGTAACGTTCATTTCAGTCACAGAGATACTCCATATGAAATAAAGAGGCCATTGATAGAGAACTGCATAAATGTCTTACATAGAACAATAGCATAGAACAAAACAAGCATAGAACAATATCCTGGGTGAGGAAGTGATAAATAATAAGGCATTCTGACCACACCTGCTACTCGTTAAGAGACAGAAGCCTCTTAGACACCATTAATACTTTCAGCATCTGCCAGGGGAAATAGAGGGCTTTATAAAGGACAAGATGTTTTTAAAAGGTGGTGGTAGGACTGAGCAGATGTGTGTCTATTCGTTGATTACACTATAGCGGGATTTACTGAATAAAGATTTAATAATTAAAGCTGAGGCATAAACAACGTAGATCAAACGATTTATCTAAGGAAGTGAGGAGATTCAATTCAACTCAGAAAGACTTGGTTCCAGTACCGACTTTGCAGCTAACACTGTGTAATTAAAAGTTGTTTCTTAACTACTAGGACATCCCTCAGAATTTCCTTAAAATGAGACTTCTTCGAGATAGTTTTCAGATTTTTGGATTAAGGAGGAAATGAAGACTATAAACAGAAGCCAATCCTCTCTTCACAAGATGAGAAGTAAGTTGCCTTAAGGACCCATCGTAGTGACCTGAAGTGGCCTCTGGCACTTTGGCAAGGCCCACTGTCACTGGGGATGAAGGCAGCAGCTTGCAAACAAGTCCTTGCATTTTCTAAGCCCAAACACGGGAGCGACCCCAGGAACGGTCTCACGGTGCTTAGGGATGGGGGTACAGGAACCAGCAGAACTACAGACCTCTGGAAACACTGAAAACTGTATTTTTTCTACTACCGCCTCTCTCTTACTGCACCCAAAATAATGGAAGCTGCACTTGCAAATATCCACAAGGTTGGAGTTCTTTTATCCTTGGACACCTGCACCTAGAGAGTCTGCCTCTAACCCTGGCTTGAGTGTGAAAAGGAAAAGGAGATTTGGTAGACCTGCAGCAAGTTAATTTCTCTATTAGAAAAGCATTTGTTTTGAGTCCTCAGAGCCTGAGTTTCTGGGAGAAAATCAGTAGGAGCTATAATTCTTTAGCACCACTAACGGATAATTTAAACCATGACTGCTAAGCCGCTCTCTGGCCCTGAATCCATTTCTAGCAGCTTTGCAATGGGACTGACTTCTTCCCAGAGTCCGCCTGGGCACTGAGGGAAAGTGATTTGATAACTATTGAAATTTTGATTAAGATCAAATGTTCTCTCAGGGGACTTAGCCCTCTCTCAGCCATCTGATTTTTTTTTTTTTTTCCTATCTCAATAGCTAAACTTGAAGTCCAGCTCTTGAATGTAGCTTTTGCTATTTCAAGTTGCAACCACAAGATAGCAGAATAACTTAATTTGAGCTCCATCCGGTGAGGTAATGGATTCCAAAACTGATAAGAGCAACTCAGGAAACATGAGAAATATGATTATGATGTGGTACAGGACAATATAAAATTAAGTTAAATAAATGTAAAATTTTTAAATAATTTTAAGAATTTAATGTATAAATATATTATATGTAATAATCAATCATAAAGGAATATTATAGAGAAGTTTACAAGTTGCACAACAAACCTAGTACTTATTAATATAATGATGGCCATTTATATTAGAACCCCACTTTCAAGTCATTACAGATTAAAATGATACGTATGAATATATATAAATCTGTGTGTTTCTAAATGATTCTTAGCCCTTATTATTTTGAATGTGTATCCATAAAATTCATAGATTAATTACAGAAAGAACATAAGAAGGAAAAGAATTTTGTATTAGCTTTTTTTAAACTACCACAGTAATAAAATATTCTCTAAGAATATTTAAATAGACTAAAATGTCTCAGCTTAATAGTCATGGATGATTCTTCACAGAGCTAAACTATAAACACGTCTCAAAAATCCTCGCCAGTCTCCAGAGATTTCGCAGAGCTTCTTTCACATCTCTCCCCAAGCGCAGAGCCTGAGAAAACAGATGGGTATTCCTCTGTGGCCCTGAGGCCAGCAGTCTCAGCCTCTGGGAATGGTCAAGGGGAAGAGTTTCAGGGCCAAGGGCCCTTCTCAAAAAAAATTCCCTTTCCTTTTCCCCAGAATTCAAAGTGAGACTGTAGTTCATCGTTGGATATGTTGCCTCTCAACAAATTACTAGATGTCACACCAGATTCAGTATAAAAGAAGAAAAGGAAAAGATAAACAGATATTGGAGAGTAAGAAAACCACTTACAGGATACGTTTGTTAGCAGAAGTAGTCAAATACTTCATAAGATACGGTGGTGCTATATGCTGTAATTATGGAATGAAGTAAAATAAGTATAAATCAAGCAACTTAGCCTTCAGAGAGAAAGTACTAAACTTTAAGTATGCTTGTAAGAATGAATAGTTAAGTACCACATTGAGGGCATAAGTATAAAAAATACACAACTCATGGGAAATGATGCAAAATATTTTCTCAGTCTAGGGATTTTTGAAAAGTACTTGTGAGGATAGGTAAATCTCAACACCTAAGTTGGAAACAAAGTAGGAACTCAGAAAATCACTTCTGGGAAGACTGTAGCCATCTTAATTTCTGCCTCTGAAAAGACTTGATTTCCCAAAAATAAAACAAGAAAAGTTTGTGGCTATACAACATCTACACAACAGAATTACAGTCAAGAATAAGATGCCAAAAGATCTTATTCTGTTTCCATTAAAAAGGTCCCCAAATTATCACTATTTTTAATACATTAATCCCCAGATATACACTGACACAGATTGTCTTCAGTTTTCAAATCATAATTAGAAGAGATTAGCATTTATTATGCTTACTCTAATAAATATTGCAATAACTGTCTTCCTTCAAAACTCTCCCTTCCTTTCCTATTTAGCCTAGAGCAGGAGAGATGAAATTAGTTTCTTTAAGCATGAATCTTTTTCTTCACAACATAGAAAAAAAATGACAAATCACTGAAAAGACCTGTTAGGCCTGTTTGTCCTTGCATTCTGTCCCAAAGACGAGTCTGGAAAAATGTTTGTTTTCACCTAAAAGCTGATGAACTTCAAATTATATCTCCATCTCAGACGGCTCTCCTGACACCCATATTTCTGTGTTCAGCTGCCTTATGGACACGTCAGCCTGGATGGTCTAGAAATCCCATAAATTCAGCAAGTCCAAAACTTTAAGGAATGAATGAGTTCATACCCTTTCTTGCCAAAGGATTTCCTCTTTAGAACACCTTTTCTTCATTAATTCCATTACCATCCATCCACCAATCATTTATTGGATTCTTTATCCTCATCCTCTCTGCCACTGCCTTAATTTAGGACTTTATCTCTCTTGCCTGAAATATTGCAACAGATTTTTGAACCACCTGCTGCCTCCAATACTGAATCCTTCCATTGTCCTACTAAAGAGAAATAGCTGAAAAGCAAATCTAAAAATGTTACCCTCCGCCCCCAATTAAAACTCTTAATGGCTCCCCTCCAGTGGAAAGCTGAAACTTCTCAGGATGACTAACAAGGTCCTCCATGTATGCTTGAAGTTAAGGCTTCATGTCTACATCCTCCCTTTCTACTCCCTTCACTTCTTTATGTATTAATCACCTTGTGTTCTAGACACTCAGAAATGCTTGTAAGTTTCCAATAAATGTCATTCCATTTCACACTTCTTGGCCACCGCTCAAACTCTCCATGCTCCTTGGTTACTCTATTATCTTCACACTTTTGGGTAAACTCTTCCTTCAAGTACTTTAACATCCAGATCTCTCATGATATCTTGGCCTGCTAAAATTTCCTTAAGTCACCCACTCATTTGATTACTCCTTCCTTTGTGCCGGACTGTACCTAGAACATAAGAACATAATTCTAATACTATACGCATAACACTTTATTTTAAAATAACTTTCAGAATGTCTTTTCTACTAGACTTTGAAATCCTTATAAGAGAGAAGCATGTCCTTTCTTACCTTGTGTTCACAAAGCCTTAAAGAGTGTTTGGTATGAAAGAAGTAATAAAAATTAAATTAAAAAATAGCTAAGAACTGAATTAAAATTAAGTTCTATGATTTGGAAGTCATCATTCTAGGTATTGTGTGGGTTACAGCTACAAATAAAACAATGTTTTATACTTAAGGAGCTAATGGAAGTCGCAAGATGTGCATGTAAATAAAAATATAGCAGGATAGAAAGCAATATAGCTGTGAGAAATTTAAAAAGAAGAGTTTTTTTTTTTTTTGAACCAAAAGGACTAGAAAGTTTTCATGGGGAAGAGAAAATGGATGTGAGACTTGAGAGGCATGAAACCAAAATTCAGACTGAAGTACATGAGAGTTAACTGGAATAAATCAGAAGCCCTCAAAGTTTTGCAAGCATGAAAACGAATGTTCAGAGCAAGACTTCAAAATGATTAATTTGATAGCAGTATAGAGGATAAATTGGATCAATGATGGCTAGATTCAGAGAGGCCATTTAGAGAATTATTATAACATTCCAGGGAAACCATTCTGAGAGACTTTAGACTTGAATCTCAGAAATGAAACTGCGGCTGGGAAATTAAAGAGGTGGGAATAAACTTGGGATGTTTGCAAGAAAGGATCAATGAAACTTAGCAAATGATTTCAGGGCCAAATAAAAAAGATACCCAGGAAGAATTAGAATTTTTAAATCTGATGGATTTGAAAGGATGGTGGTACCATTAACAGAAACAGGGAATATATTAAGAACAACTCTGAAAAGGAAGATTACTTCTGTTTTTGTCACGTACTCGGAGACGGTGACACATCCAAGTAGGGATGTTTAGAACAAAACTGGAAAGTTGTCTAAAAAATCTGAGAAGGATTGTGACTGAAAGTAAAGATTTTGATCTTTCATCTAAAGAAAGTATTTAAAGATACAAGAATGAGTATTAATGACAAGGGATAAAAATACAGGAAAAGAAGAGGCTTGAGAAAGAAACTTGGGAACAACTTACATACAGGAAACTGGAGGAAGAAAGGAACCCAAAAAGAGAGTAGAAAACAACAAAACAATCATGAGATCACAGTCATTGAAACTGAGGAAAAGCAAACTGTAAATATGAAGAAGTTATTGACCAGATCTAATGACTTAAAGTATTGAAGTTGTGCTGTCCAGGAGGGTGGCCACCAGCTACATGTGCCTATTTAAATTTAAATAAATAAAATTTAAAATGTAGTTCCTTAGTTGCATTAGTCACGTTTCAAGTGCTTAACACCACATGTGGCAAGTGGCTTCCATAAAAAGTAGTGCAGATATAGAATGAATCCATCATGACAGAAAGTTCTTTTAGATGGTGTTGGATTGAGGGATATAAAGAGTGGAAGAAAAGTGAGTAAATAAGAGTGGTCTTTCAAGGCATTCAAAGACATTGGTATTACAATTAGATCAGAGTTAATTCCTCCTTATTCCACTTGGTGTGTCCTTCCATAAATCTTTATACCCAGTTTCTAGCGCTTACCCTTAGAGTTCTTTTCTAAGTGATTAAATGGTGACATATGATATTTTACTACAATTCCTTGACCACTGTGAGTCCTAAATAAAGGAGAAATAGCAGCTGCATCAGCAATGCAGTGCAGAGGGATGGAAGTCAGACTGCTGATGATTAAGAAAATAGGTGGTCAGTATGTGGATTCAGCAGGTCTGGATCAGAGCTTCAGGAGACAGAAAAATAGGAGGGCAGATTATGCAAGTAATAGTTTGGAGAGAAGTTATTATAAAGTAAGTGCCCTAGAGGATGCATGAGCATAAGGGGATGACAGAATACTTGAAGAGGGAACAGATAGGAGCAAAGCTGGAAGGATATGTAAGTATCAATATATACTTTCTAATGGTTGAGAAAATGATTGTGTTTCCTGTCAATGATAATATCACATATCTGTGCAGAGACTGGATAGGGGAATTTTATTGGGGAAGTATAAGAGCAAGTCAAAATAGGAGCAAGAGGTGTTTCCCATTGTCACTGAAATGACCTATTATTAGGTCAGGGATTGGTTTTATTTCTAAAATCCAAGTCTGACTTCTTGGATAGTTACTGCCTCAAGTCCTAGGTTGAAAAAAGATTCTGAGGCTGTATTTGAATTCATTGGGAAAGAGAGCATGAATGAAGAGCACTTCTACAGGGACACAGAAGTCAACTCTGCACTTGACCCTGCTCTACATGGTTTCAGGTGATTAAATGGTCACAGTCATAAAGAACCACCCTGGGCTTTTCTTCCCCAGAAGGTCTCCTGCTTCTGGGACACATGGACTAGAAGGGCTTAGATTCTGCCCCTGGAGAACTGTGCTCTAGGGTCCACATCCATGTAAACAAAAAGCCATGTCCTATTCCTTCCTTCACCAAACACAGGATAAATTCTCCACCCCGGTCCTTCCTGTGCTCCAAGACTTCCTCAACACAAAATTCATCCCCACTTGCTCTCCAAGATCCCCTGAAGCACAACTGGTCCCCACGCCTGGTGAATGTTGACATTCTTTCCGCATTCCCTTCACAGCCACTTGAACCTTGAAAGGCAGAGAGCAGTTACTTGAACTAGTTAAGGACACAGGTCATAAAAGATGAAGGTTGGGTGATACTGAGACAAACAAAAAGGGTGATACTGAGAACTTAACCTAGGCCCTTTTTTGTTTTGTTTTGTTTCCATGCAGGATTGAAGGTGATGAGCGCTGAACTGTTAGGAGGAAATGCATCACTAAACCTGATGACACAAACTGTGAACCTAAAACGGAAGTAGTTTAAAGATTCTTTGTAACAGGCTCCAAACACTATTCATTTTTGTCTGAACTTTGCGTATCGACCAATCATTAGTCGGTGTATCTGACACTAGTGATAAAATAATGAACAGGATGTCACTCCTGACTTCAAGGCAATTAAGGGCTTGCACATAGTAGGAACACAATTATTTCTGTTGTTTTTGAGTGAGTTGAGAAAGATAATGAGGTTTCTATTTGACTCTTTGTAAGGGACATTAATTTCAGTCATTATGTGCTCTTTTATATATATTGGGCCTAAAAGTTTCCTAGAACAACAGCGAATATGCTCATCGTTAAATATGTCAGAATAACTTAGAGATGTATTTGATTAGATAAATGAACGAATTTTTCAGATTCCCTTCATAATTTTTAATCATAGTCCAATACCATCCATACTTGAAAAAAAAGAGGAGAATATTGCTCACACCCTAGTTTTCAATCAATTAAAATCCCAGCAAGGCTGCTTATATCCTACCCCTTCTCACCCTCCCCCAACAAAAAACCCTAATTTGGGGAGAGAGGCAAATTCCTGGATTAGGTCAAGTTTTGCCAGAAATATAGTAGCCAGACATTACCACATGTTTAGTTGTTTTGCTTTAATATATTTTTCTTCATTAAATTGAATCACTTATGACAGGTTTATGGAGAAATCAGAGGAAAATGGAAGAATCACTTTGAATGATCGTGTTCAGTGTGGCGGGGTGAGGAACAACTGTAATGAAGCCTTTTTCCCCTTTACCTGAAGTATGGCTAATCCTTAAGGTTTTATTCTCCATGATCAAAATGACTTTGAAAAATGAAAGAATTGGGGAAGTGAGACAAGGAGTGTTTAAGCTAAAACAGAGACCTCTCAGAAGTGTGTTGAGCCATACCAAAAATATAGGGCAACGTGAAACTGAAAGAGGTCTTGCTCTTTGAGTCTCAGTGCCATCATACAGGAGCTCTGTGGCTATTGGAGCCCCAAAGAGCCTTTCATTTCTCTCTGAGGCAAAACGTTTCTATGTAGATACAAGAGCTCTGTAAATCAACCAAGCACTCCAAATCAGTGTCTCAACTCTCTCTCTGTTTATATACACTAAGCATATGCTTCCTGTGACCACTTCAAAAGAAATATAACTTTCTTAAATATTATTTAAGTGCAGCTCTATGGCTGTGAAAGAGAGAAAGTATAAATGACTGAATCTTTTACTACATGGGTGGAGAAAGAAGGAAGGAGTGATTGAAATGTTACGCTGACCAGTCTAGGAAATGGGTAATAACTTGTGATTAAATGCAGATGTTAACCTGAAAAATTCAGTTAATCACAGATATTAAACATGCCTGGAAGCTATAAAAAATAGCAGAATGTGAACCAATGAATAACCTTTCATTGAAATAGTGTAGTGACACACACTTCACACTGGAAAAAAAAATAATGGACTAAATTTAAATGACTAACTTTTCCATCTTGTATAAATGTTTATGTACAAATGAACAGACCATTACATGGACTAGTAACCAGGGAACATTGGCCAGTTGAATAAATCAAAATCAGAGTGGAAAGAGCCATGAATGACAGGGGTGCAAGTAGCACTTGGAAAAGAACAAGCTGAAAAATATTCCATTTGAGTAAGCATAAACCTCACTAGAAACAGTACAAATAGGTTTTAAAATACAGAATGACTGTTATAGCTAAAGATAGTGCAGTAATTTAGAAAGCAGATCGTAATTTGCCGTGAAGTGGTGCTTGGAGATCACAACTAAGCATTTCATAGCTAATGTTCCCCAGCCTAGCACCGGGCTTGGCACTTAATTGACACTCCATAAATACTGGTTCTGATTTATTGTTAGCAGTGCTCCTCAAAATAAAATACCTGAATGTTATAGTAATAAGAGGACTTCAAATAGAATTCAAATAAGTCAGTATAATTGCTACTATAATATATATATTCACACATTGGACCAGCAGCCACCACTCTTTGCCATGTCCAGTAACCAATCTAACCTTGTTGAAAAGCACCTATATTTCACTTTGAGCTACAATGAGTCTCTCATTCATCATTTTCAGCTGCTGACTTATCACTTTCAGCAGCTGGTTCTTCAAAGCTCGGTTGAAAATGCAGTCACGAGTTTGGGGATCAAAGAGGAGAACCACAGGTTACAGACTGGCTTTTTTGAAAACAAAACAAAACTACTTCTTACCATATTTGCTTTCCAAAGCAGCTTCCAAGATACATTTTCACAAAATGTGGGGATATGCCATATCCCTTCATCAAATAAACATCGTCCTGAGAGCTGTGATACTGGTCAAATCACATTAGGAAGATTGGAAGAGAATTCCAAATTTGCGAATAGTAGACAAGTGAAATGAAAGAGTTTGGTGTTGAGGAAACCACTGAAACCAAAAACTGTGAATTCCTAGTGCCATTGATCCACTTGTTAATATTTTTTTTCTCCTCCAGATTAAATAATTATGCAGTATTTTGGATCTATAGGGACAGTTTCCTTGAAAGACAAAGGGAAAAGGATGTTGATGAAATTGGTTAAAAAAAAATTCAAACTGAACGTGCAATCCAGTATAGAAAAAAAAGGAAGCAGGCCCATTAGGAGGTTTGTAAATTGGAATAAAATGACAGAGTGGAGGTATAAGAGTCTCGAGGTCAAAGTCATGGCTGTGTCAGTTAGAGCAGGTCAACTCAGAGTCTCTTGCCATGAGACATATTCAACACGAACTAGTCTACAGTTTCTGTGGCAGAAAGGGAGAGATGGAGAATATGAGAGCTGAGAAGACATCTCAAGTCTCATACTTAACAGTGCTTAATAGTAATTAAGGAAGAAACTTCTAATGAATGAGGCTCATAGAGGTTCCATCAAATGTCATTTCTTGCCTTTCTAGCATATGCAAAATCCCACATTTTCAATGGACCAATGTTTGCAAAGTTAGTAATCATTCTGTTTCTACAGGTCGGTTTTCCTTATCACAGGAAAAATGCTCTACAGAACAGAGGCTGCAAAAGAAATCCCAGCTCTTTGAGAAAATCTTAATATCAAAGAGCAAAGAGTCATTGTCACAACTGGAACTACACTATAACTTCTGAAGTTTCAGTTTCTCATTCAGTGATACATGCCAACAAACATGGAAATACAAGTAAATTTGTTCAGTTAGAGAAAAGCTATTTTGACATTGTCCTTCCTTTTTATTCCCCCAAGCACACTACTGAAATAAAAATAGAATTAAACTTATCTTCCATGATCCAGTTTAAGTTTAACATATAGTTGGATATATCCAGGGATGAACTAGTGAGAGTATTTAAGGCTAGAGATAGAGTCAGCGATCTCTTAAGAGTTTAGTGAAATTCCATCTCTTATCAGTTGTGGTTTAGCCAAGCAGTTTTGCTTGAAGATCTCCAGTCCGTTTGATAAGGTGAGTCACTGTGTTTATCACAGGCCTTTTTACTTGTTTTTTGTTTTTGGGGGGTTTTTTTTGCGGTACGAGGGCCTCTCACTGTTGTGGCCTCTCCCTTTACGGAGCACAGACTCCGGACGCGCAGGTTCAGTGACCATGGCTCACGGGCCCAGCCGCTCCGCGGCATGTGGGATCTTCCCGGACTGGGATGCGAACCCATGTCCCCTGCATCGGCAGGCAGACCCTCAACCAGTGCGCCACCAGGGAAGCCCACACAGGCCTTTTTAAATGGAACATGTTTCCTGGTTCATCAATACTCTGGTTCTATCACAAGATAGCTCACCATGTTCCTTCACCTTCTGAAATCTTTGTGGGTTTTGATACATATATATATGTGTGTGTGTATATGTGTGTGTGTATATATATATATATATATATATATATATGTACACATATATATATAGATTTTGGGGGGTGCTGCTCTGCACCACTTACGGGATCTTAATTCCCCAACCAGGGATTGAACCTGGGCCCCCTGCAGGGGAAACGCTGAGTTTTAACCACTGGATTACCAGGGAATTCCCTTTGCTATTTATTTTTAACCTTGAGGTTTCTTGAAGACAATGACTTTTTTGAAAGAATTGGAGTCCATTTAGATGCATCATGGCAAAAAATAAGAAGATACCCATGAAGCAGCCTACAGATATGAGCCAACAGAAACTGTAAACTCAGCAGCTCCTAGTAAACCACAAATACTTTTCACTCAGGAAAATAAACTTCATTAAAGCTGGGAAAAATTTCATTGCCTGTAACTCCAGTGCCTACAGGGTACCTGATTCATAATAGGTGTTTGATAAAGATTTATTGACTGGCAAAGTGAATGAATGAATGAGTGAAAAATAACTTAAGAATTATAAATGGATTTAGTTGAAGGATCCTAATGGATATAACATTTAATTTGCTGTACTCAAAAGCGGGGAGGCTATGCAGGTGCTGATGATTATTTGTGGTTTTGCCCAAGATTACTTAGTAGAAGATACAAAGTGAAACTCAAAATAGTCAATGATGTTTCTACTTAATGTCTTTTTTAAAAAAAACTTTTCATTTTAAAATAATTGTAGACTCACATGCAGTTGTGAGAAAAAATACAGAGAGATTCTGTGGACCTTTACCCAGTATCCTCCAGTGGTAACATCTTGTATAATTGTAGCACAATAACACAACCAGGAAAGTTACAATGATACAGTCCATCAACCTTATAAATATATGCACTTATATAATATGCACTTATAAAATATTGACTGATTTGCACATATGTGTGTATTTAGTTCTATGTAATTTGATCACATATGTAATTCATGTGACCCACTTGGATGTCTCATTGGTTTTTTTTTAATTTATTGGAGTATAATTGCTTTACAACGTTGTGTTAGTTTCTGCCTCACAGCAAAGTGAATCAGCCATGTGCATACACATATCCCCCCCTCCCTCTTGGACCTCTGTTTCCTGCCCCCCCGTCCCACCCAACTAGGCCATCACAGAGCACCGAGCTGAGCTCCTTTACAGCAGGTTCCCACTAGCTATCTATTTTACACATGGTAGTGTATTTATGTCAAACCTAATCTCCCAATTCATCCCACCCTCCCCTTCCCCACTGTGTCCACACGTCCATTCTCCACGTCTGCCTTTCTATTCCTGCCCTGCAAATAGGTCCATCTGTACCATTTTTCTAGATTCTACATATATGCACTAATATATGATATTTGGGGGATTTTTTCTGACTTCACTCTATATGATAGACTCAAGGTCCATCCACATCTCTACAAATGACCCAATTTTTTATGGCTGAGTAATATTCCATTGTATATATGTACCACATCTTCTTTATCCATTCATCTGTCAATGGAAATTTAGGTTGCTTCCATGTAATGGCTATTGTAAACGGTGCTGCAATGAACAATGGGGTACATGTGTCTTTTTGAATTATTGTTTTCTTTCTTTTTTTATTTTCAACATCTTTATTGAAGAATATTTGCTTTCCATTGTTGTGTTAGTTGCTAATGTATAACAAAGTGAATCAGCTATACATATACATATATCCCCATATCCCCTCCCTCTTGTGTCTCCCTCCCACCCTCCCTCTCCCACCCCTCTAGGTGGTCACAAAGCACCAAGCTGATCTGCCTGTGCTATGCGGCTGCTTCCCACTAGCTAGCTATTTTACATTTGGTAGTGTATATATGTCCATGCCACTCTCTCACTTCATCTCAGCTTACCCTTCCCCCCACCCTGTGTCCTCAAGTCCATTCTCTATGTCTGCGTCTTTATTCCTGTCCTGCCCCTAGGTTCTTCAGAACCATTTTTTTTTTTTAGATTCCATATATATGTGTTAGCATACGGTATTTGTTTTTCTCTTTCTGACTTACTGCACTCTGTATGACAGACTCCAGGTCCATCCACCTCACTACAAATAACTCAATTTCGTTTCTTTCTATGGCTGAGTAATATTCCATTGTATATATGTGCCACATCTTCTTTATCTATTCATCTGTCGATGGACACTTAGGTTGCTTCCATGTCCTGGCTATTGTAAATAGAGCTGCAGTGAACATTGTGGTACATGACTCTTTTTGAATTATGGTTTTCTCAGGGTATATGCCCAGTAGTGGGACTGCTGGGTCATATGGTAGTTCTATTTTTAGTTTTTTAACGAACCTCCATA
Organism: Aethalodelphis obliquidens; assembly: GCF_003676395.1. Taxonomy (NCBI): domain Eukaryota; kingdom Metazoa; phylum Chordata; class Mammalia; order Artiodactyla; family Delphinidae; genus Aethalodelphis; species Aethalodelphis obliquidens. The sequence goes on along the minus strand of NW_020837948.1, from coordinate 77,310,722 downwards.
CTGTTCTCCATAGTGGCTGTATCAATTTACATTCCTACCAACAGTGCAAGAGGGTTCCCTTTTCTCCACACCCTCTCCAGCATTTATTGTTTGTAGATTTTTTGATGATGGCCATTCTGACTGGTGTGAGGTGATACCTCATTGTAGTTTTGATTTGCATTTCTCTAATAATTAGTGATGTTGAGCATCCTTTCATGTGTCTGTTGGCAATCTGTATATCTTCTTTGGAGAAATGTCTATTTAGGTCTTCTGCCCATTTTTGGATTGGGTTGTTTGTCTTTTTGCTATTGAACTACATGAGCTGCTTGTATATTTGGGAGATTAATCCTTTATCAGTTGCTTCATTTGTAAATATTTTCTCCCATTCTGAGGTTAGTCTTTTCATCTTGTTTATGGTTTCCTTTGCTGTGCAAAAGCTTTTAAGTTTCATTAAGTCCCATTTGTTTATTTTTGTTTTTATTTCCATTTCTCTAGGAGGTGGGTCAAAAAGGATCTTGCTGTGATTTATGTCATAGAGTGTTCTGCCTATGTTTTCTTCTAAGAGTTTTATAGTGTCTGGCCTTAACGAATTATGGTTTTCTAATTCAATTTTATTTCAAGGAATTTCTGCCAGAGAGTAGATGAAGTGGGCTTAAGAAGAAGGGAAATGACTGGAATCAGAGAAGCTACTACAGAATCTGGGTATGTGAGTAAACATAAAAGACAAAGTGTAAATTGAGAAAGATACAAACAAGATGAAGATGAGATCTTCCTGGAGTTACCTAATAAATTAGTAAGGGACACTTGAAGGAATCAGGTAAATGGCAGAATACGAGAGGGTAAGCACTGGAAATCTGCTTACATGAAAAAGGTAGGACAGATAGGAACAAATTCCAGATGTTGGTCAATATGGGAAAATATTCAGTGAAAGAAGGCTATGCATTTTTTTTTCTGTAATATACATGTGTAAATTTTTATTTCTGTTTTTCAAGGTTATCATCTTCCTTGTCTCTAATAGTCCTCACTAATTTCATACCACATTCACTACCTGGTTAGGAAAACCACTGGGCATATTAAAATGTTAAGAATAGCATTTTATAAACTATGCGAGATATGAGCTATGGTTTTTTTTTTTAAGTTTTCTTTCACATACACACATCTACAAACTTGGAATGACATCTACTCTTTCAGGTAGAAAATAAACATGTCAGGTCAATGTCCTAAAGTTGACAAGTCTTATTAACATCTCTTTCCTTTATTTTCACATGCTTGAGAGGTAATAAGACAACTGCTATCACCCATAAAAAGGCTACAAGAACTGGAAGAGTGGTGTGTTTATAGAAAAACACTCTAAAACATACCTGTTCCCCATACTAAATTTGAAACTAAATAGTAGTGATGCCTCTTGAAATCTAAGCAAAATAAACATTTATCCTTTTGAGCTACATTTTTCTTTTTCATGAAATTACAGATTTATCTCTTTGCCTATCTTGTTAATCACTCCAATTAAAGCTCTGAAACCATGCCATTCCTTAGAGTTTTTGCAGTGTTCAGACATGACTTCCTTTTTAATCGTGCTCACTTGCTGTGTAAGAACTTCTGATATCCTTTCCCAGGAAATCTACTGGATTTCTGCCGACCCACCATCCTCCATGGTAACTGATGTAAAGAATTTATTAACATTTCATCAATTTCTTCATTCTTTTCTTTAATATTCTTTCCCTTTTTAAACAGCTCTATCACATACATACTTCTGGTCTCCAACCATATTTATAATTAACTGTTCACATTCTTGAGGGATTAGGCATACAGATTCTTTGGAAGCTAGTAAACAGTGCTCTCTTTCTATTTCTGAGCTATGAATAAAGAATTCTTACGAAAATAAGATTTGGGACTGGATTCAGAAGAAACTAAGAGAGACAAAATGACAGTCCAGGAGTGGTCCCAACAAAAAATAGTATATTTGTGTCCTCTTGATAACTTTGGCTCTCCTGACTCTATACACCAACAGATTGTACCTATGTATGCATAACAATACACACACACACATATATATATAAAACCTATGTATGTATAACAGCTTTCAACACAAAAGAAAAAGGGAGGAAAGTTGGCACTAAAACAAGATGCCATTCAATTAATATAGGAAAATTCAAAATGAATCATAAACATTCATTTCAAAAAATATATCAGACAAGTAAATGTTCTTATGATTCAAGACAACTGAACATAGGATAAAGTGGCTTACAGCAGAGTTATTTCAGTATGTTAAACACTAAAACAGTATGATTAAACATAGAAGGAAGTGACAAAATTGTATACACCCTTTCCCAACTTTCATTAAACCCATAAAACAAAGATTAGTTAAAACTTTAAATGTTATACACTAGCCTGGAAAAGCAGTGAGAATGCCTGCTGAAACCCAGAGCAGTAAAGAGGGGAAAAGATTTTAACAAAAAGATATCAGAACCCCAGTCTTATTCTCTATGTGAGTTTAAAATCTAATTTACACCAAGCAGAAAATTTATCATAAAAACTGGCCCACAATCAGAGAAACTCATGGGGATCTAGTGTAGATAAGTTTAAATCTACCCCTTAGAAATATTTCTACAGACCTGGGTACCAGTAACCATGGAATCAACTGGAGCTGAAGACGTAGCTAACTGCTAAATGCCTACATTCTAGCAAACATGGGGGAGCATCAGTGGGCTCAACAAGAAGGAAATTTTTTTTTAAGGATTTATTGATTTTTTTTAACATCTTTATTGGAGTATAATTGTTTCACAACGGTGTATTAGTTTCTGCTGTATAACAAAGTGAATCAGCTATACATATATATATATCCCCATATCTCCTCCCTCTTGCGTCTCCCTCCCACCCACCCTCCCTATCCCACCCCTCTAGGTGGTCACAAAGCACCTGAACAAGAGGGAAATTTTGCACCCAAAAGACAAAAAGTACTTCTAAAAATCAGAAAAAAGCTTCAAATAAGTAAGTTTAAAATATTCCAGAAAATAAAGGAATAAAAACAGTAAGGTTCCTCCATACTAATAGAAGAATGTGAAAAAAGAGACTATTTGAAAATTACTAAAATGGAATATTTGGAAAGAGAAATACAGTTGACTCTTGAAGAAGATGGATTTGAACTCTGCAATCTGCTTAGATGAGGATTTTTTTCAATGGTATCTGCAGTTGTGCGAGTGCACCACATATGCAGAACCCCGGGTACAGAGGAACTAGGGATAGAGAGGGTTGATTATAAGTTATATGTGGATTTTCAACTGCTCAGAGGGTCAGCCCCCCCAGTCCCATGTTGTTCAAGTGTCAGCTGTATATTTTGTGTGTCAGGACTCCCCAAGGCCACTCTCAGGCTCCATGTTTCACTTGGAGGATTCACAGGACTCAGAAAGCTTTTATATTCATAGTTACAGTTTGTTACAGTAAAAGGATACAAATTAAAGGAAAAGGCACTGGGGGTGAAGTCCAGGAGAGACTAGACTCAAGCCTCCATGCGTCCTCTCCCAGCAGAGTCACACAGATGTACTTAACTATACTAACAATGATGTGTGATAACACACGTGAACTGTTCTCACCCAGGGAAGCTCACCTGAGCCTTGTGTTCAGGGTTTTTATTGGCAGTCAATCACATAGGCATGCAGCACTACAGTAAGCATGCTATAGGACTTAGCTTCTCAGACTCCAGCCCCACAGAGCAAAAACAGAGGTTTACCATAAATTACATTCATTAGCATAAACTATCTGATTAAATTGGTACTGTGTTGGCCTCAGGCACACAAAAATGCTCTTATCAGAAAGAATATTCTGGCCTTTCTCACCTTCTGAGGCGGTCCACTCTGTCTGTGGATTGTGTGCCTCTCTAAATAAATCCACTTCTTACCTAAAAAAAAAAAAAAAAAAATTCCAAGGACTCAAAGAGCTCAACTTCCAGGAGCTGTCCAAGAGCTAGTTCTGAAAACAGGCCTTTCTTGGGAATGTGGAAGGTTTGAGCAACTCACACCTGAAGGGTTAACCCTTGCCTGTACATATTTATAAAATTAAAAGGAAAACAATCAGTGAGTGAGTAGTACACAATAACGGACACAAGGAAAACATAAATGAATATAAGTTGAAAGACTGATCCAAGGACATCTCTTAGAATTCAATACAAATTGACAAAGATAAATATAGAGACATGAAGGATGGAATGAGAAGGTCCAGTGGCCCAGTAGGAGGAGTTACTGAAGGAGAAAATAGAATTAGAGAAGGGCTCTCATTGTTCACAGACATGTAGAAGAATATGATCTCAACTTAAAGGAGCCCACCAAGTTAGCAGCAGGATAAGAAAAACAAATACAGACCCATCAAAATGTATCTGCAGGGCTTCCCTGGTGGTGTAGTGGTTGAGAGTCCGCCTGCCGATGCAGGGGACACGGGTTCGTGCCCCGGTCTGGGAAGATCCCACATGCTGCAGAGCGGCTGGGCCCGTGAGCCATGGCCACTGGGCCTGCGCGTCCGGAGCCTGTGCTCCGCAACGGGAGAGGCCCGCGTACCGCAAAAAAAAAAAAAAAAAAAATGTATCTGCAGAATATCAAATAAAAATCTTTAAACTTACCAAAAAGAGATTTATTATAAAAGAAAATTAGATGATTAGACAATATATTTTGTGTCACTGGATGTCAGCTAAGGATAGAATTTTAGAGAAGCAGTTATTTTCCCCTCAATGTATATTTTTCCATTACCTCTGGCATTCACTGTTGGTAGCTCTTAAGAATTTTCCAGTCTGAGAAACGTATTTATCCAATAAGTGACTCAGTTCATTTATGAAATGAAGATTAAAATTATAGTGTTTACTTTAGAAAATAAAGTCCAGACATTTTCAAATATACATAGATAAGGAGTTTATGATTTGGTGATCCTTTGTTAAAAGATATACTAAAAGAGGTGATTCAACAAGAAAGAAATTGAAACCACAAAAAAAGAACACAGGAAATAAAGACATTCTTAAGCTTGTTGGTAAGTATAAAAATAAGTATTGGCTATAAAATATGTTAATGATGAAATTGAGGGGCAATGTTAAAATAAGTTGGAATTAAAATACCAGACAACAGTAACATGGGGTAAATCAGAGTTAATTTTTCTAAGATCCTTGCATTATATAGGTATTCTGTAGGAAGGGGGCATAAAGATGCCGAACAACACTAAACATCTTTCTGTTAATATACAAGTTAAAATTTACGATAAATCATTATTTTAAAAGTCAGGTGAAATGTATACCCTCTGAACCAGAAAACAAGAGAAAAGAGAGGAATTCTGTCAAAATAAAAAAGCAAGAAAGGAGTAAAATCAGAAAAAAAAAAAAAAAAAAGGAAGCAAGGAAGAATAATTATACAGTTAAATAAGTTATATTGAAAATACAAATTAAGTTGTAATAACTATCCAAATATGGCAGTAATTACAAAGAATGTGAATGAATTAAATCTATCCTCAAAGATAGAATATCAGATTTGACTATAAATAAAATCCAGTTATATTCTGTTTATATGTAAGTTCACATGTCCCAGTTTGCTCAGGACCATGCTGGATTCACCTATTGTCCTAGCTTAATTATTAATAGCATCCCTTTTACTCTCAAAAGTTCTGGCTTGGATAATAAATGACACATTAAAAACAATAATATACAAGTAAATTGAAGACAAATGGGTTAAAGTATAGACTGAACAAATATTTACCAAAAGAATGTTGGTATAGAAATATCAATAGCACATAAAAAGGAATTTAAGATAAAAGTCATTAATAATGACAGAGGAGCATCTCATAAAACTAAAAGGAACAATCCACCAAGGAGATTAAACAATCATTAACTTGTAAGCCTTCTACATCATCCTAAAATATGGAAAGCAAAAAATGACATAAGTACAAGCAAGATGGAGAGCCTCATAATAATGGTGGGATATTTCAATACAGTTCTCTGAGAAACTAATTGCTAAATTAGAAAAAAAAGTAAATATAAAAAGAATTTGTACAACAAACTTAATCTTGGTTTCTACAGAAAATACATGTTGTTATCAAGTAACTATGAAACAGTTATAGAAATTACCCATGTACTAGACCGTAAAGTCTGTGCTCCTCGATTCTGGGGCTACCTTGAGACTACTTTTGGCTGCACTAACTAGCTCTGTCCATTCCAAGCCCCACCTGTCTGTGCCAAGAGCTGAAGAAATCAACTCATTGACATACCTATAATCTATTCGTGGTTGACGCTCTATTCAACAAGTCCTGAAGAATCAGTGTTATATTAATATTCTCTGCCCAGTATGCAACCCATACTCCTAAAAAATGGATTGGAGAAAACCACAATAAAAATTATGAAATATTTAAACTGAATGACAATAGAAATAACATTTTGAAACTTGTGTGATGGAACTAATGTAGTAACTAGAATGTTATTTCCTTGAATGCCTTTTTGAAAAAGTAAAACTTTAAATAAATAAAAAGGACAGAAAAAGAAAATAGAATAAATAAAATGGGGAGAAAGATAATAATAAAGACAAGAGTAGAAATTAATAATATAAAAAAGCAGCCAAACAAAAAGAAAAATAATGATTATGAAACAATAGCTGGTTTTTGAAAAGACTAATAAAGTACAAAAACATGTAAAAGACTACTCCAGAAATGGAACACACAGACACACCCACATATATACACACAAATGCATCTTTTACATATTTACTAAGGGGTGTGTGTGTGTGTGTGTGTGTGTGTCTGTGTGTATGTGTATTAAGGATATTTATCCTTTAAAAGGTGAAGATTTGAAAAACTGTGGTAGATTGGTAGAATGAAATAATGCACAGATGTTTGAATAAATGGAGCAAATCTGTAAATATCATGAGTGAATCTTCATAACATAATAGAATGGAAAAAGCAAATTGCAGAATGTTATCTAGAGCATGGTATTATTTAAGTAAATATGAAAATCACATGAAACTATTGTTTATGAATGCATATATATATATATATATATAATAAAAGTATAACCACTTGGGTTGACACCTAATTTATGATACACACCTAATTTATGATACACACCTAATTTATATACACACCTAATTTATATACACACCTAATTTATACACATCTAATTTATGATAATACTTTCCTCTGGAGAAAGAAAGCAAGAAAGAGGAAAAGAGGATTTCAGAGGAAAAAAAGAGAGCTTCCACTAATTTGTAGGTTCTGTTTCTTTTGTTTTAAAAATCGGAAGAAATATGACAATCCTTTTTTTTTTCCTTTTAAGTATGGGTGGTGGCTCAGTTTGTAAGGTATTAATGTCCTTTTCTAGATTCAAATGCTTCTCTATCAGCTCTTCTGGTACAAGGGATATCATCAGAAATCTGGGATTCAGATATATTCTGAGGTCAATTTGGTGATCTAGGGTATCTCCAATATTCCCTACACTATCTTTATGGGTTGTCATGAATCTCCTACAACAGCAATTCTCAATCCCACTATATGTAATACTCTACCATCTTCTAAACAAATAATTGTATAATATACTATCCTAAAATAAAATCATTAAATAACATATCACGACTTCATGCAGTTTTTAAAAATCAATGCAGGGCTTCCCTGGTGGCGCAGTGGTTAAGAACCCGTCTGCCAATGCAGGGGACATGGGTTCAAGCCCTGGTCTGGGAAGATCCCACACACCGCGGAGCAACTAAGCCCATACGCCACAACTACTGAAGCCTGCGCAGCTACAGCCCGTGCTCCACAATAAGAGAAGCCACCGCAGTGAGAAGCCCGCACACCGCAACGAAGAGTAGCCCCTGCTCGCCACAACTAGAGAAAGCCCACTTGCAGCAACTAAGACCCAATGCACCCAAAAATAAATAAAATAAATAAATTTATAAGAGAAAAAATCAATGTATACCTAACTACAAACTGAAGAAGAAATAAAAGTAATTTAAAATAAAACAATATATATTTAAATATGTAAATGTTCAGGCACTATTGTATTTGAAATTATAATAAAATATTCAGTTACTTAAGCCTATCAAGCTACCAAATAGGTGGATACAAAAGGAGACCAATATATGTGTGTTACATAATACAGCCTAACATCATAAACAATGTGATTTTCTAAAATGATTAACATCTCTTGATAAAGACCTCAGCAAGGTATTGGACAATCTTCCCTCAACTTATACAGCATTGGCATCCTCAGAAAATTAGGTGTATACTATAAACTTTCAGCTCTAAACCGAGATCAGTGGTTCTCAGCATTAACGTGCAACAGAAGGCTCAATAAATCATGGATTTCCTGGTCTCACCCATGAGTTTTTGATTCAGTACGTCTGGAGAAGAGCCCCCAAATCTGCATTTAAAACAATTTCTCAGATGATGATGGTGCTGCTGGTCTGGAGGCCGAACTTTAAGAACCACAACTTAAAAAATTTTAAATGTTCTTTTTACATATATGAATGCCTTATAGAACAGTTGAAAGACATGTGTAACCATTTTTAGTTAGGCGTGACTGCCCCATTGTTGCAGGAGGTATAGCATCCCTGGTACCCATGCACTAAATGCCAAGGTAGTTCACCTTCTTGCATGGTAGTTCAGAGTTCCAAGCACAAGCGTTCTAAGAGTAGGAATACGGAAGCTATCAATCTTTTACATCCTGAGCCAGAAACTGGCACTTCCATTGCATTCTATTATTCATTGAGTCAAAGACATTGCTCAAGGCCTAAGATCTTGTCACCTCCACCGGTTCCAGGTGCAGAAAAGGTTCCTCAGATACCTATTCCAGATACAGCTCCTCAAGTGTCATTCTTCTCTATCTGCCCCTCACATATCCACCATACAATGTTGGGACAGAGATAAGATAACTTCAGCAGATACTACCATTCAGACAGAAGAGAATGGGAGGCACACAGCAGATTTTGGTCCACAGAAATTCTGAAATCAATTGGTCATATGCTGCCAGTTTACCAAAGATTGAATTGTGTCCCCCGCCCCCAAATTCATATGTTGAAGCCCTAACCGCCAAAGCAATGAAATTTGGAGATGGGGCCCTTGGGAGATACGTAGGCCATGAGGCAGGAGCCCTCATCATGGGATTAGATATGATAGAATTTTCTCTCTCTCTCTCTGTGTCATGTGAAGTTACAGCAAGAAGACAGCCATCTGCCAGCCAGGAAGAGGCCTCTCACCAGAAACTCAATCTGCCTGTACCTTAATCTTCGACTTGCCAGGCTCTAGAACTGTAAGAAATCTTTGTTGTTTAAGCCACCCAGTTTATGATATTCTGTTACGGTAGCCCAAGGAAAGTAAGACACTGTTCCATGATTAGTGCCCAGCCCTGCCTGCAGGTAAAGACTGTCTGCAGCTCTTGCTCTACTTTTCGAGTTCTTTATTTCAGTCATCCTTCCTTTTCCATAAAAAAATTAACTTATGTTTGCAGCCAGGTAACCCACGTCTCCAGCTAGGTTTGAGGTCTAAAGAGCTCTTTCTATTTTGCATTGTTCTGTTCCTTTAGTCCAAGCTGATGCTACTTCTTTTAAAACATTGTGGGTTTTTTAATATATCAGTTTATAATCAACTCCATTCAACAAAAGTCACACCCACATTTCTTTCCAAGACAAGTCTTTTTATACCTATTCCTAAGAAATCACTGTGGGATAATGCACTTAATATTCTTAAACATACTATCATATAGTTGAGAAGGTCTAAAAAGTATGCCTTTAAAATAAGTAGAAGGTGTATGAGGTCCTGCCTTAAATCTTTCTGAGGCCTTAACGAATGGTCTTATAGCCACTTACATCTTAATTTGATCCTTGCCTTAAAGGAATTTCTTTGATTTTGCTTAGAGAAACTTGGATTAAAAACATCCCATTAAAACATGCTTGTTGGGCTTCCCTGGTGGCGCAGTGGTTGAGAGTCCGCCTGCCGATGCAGGGGACACGGGTTCGTGCCCCGGCCCATGAGCCATGGCCGCTGAGCCTGCGCGTGAGAGGCCCGTGTACCGAAAAAAAAAATGCTTGTTTTAACTCGGCAAATCCTAATTCTTTATATTTTCTCTAAATTTTGCTCAAAATGTGACCAGTTCTGTTTAGCTGAGCTTATCTTTCTCTTTTTCCTATTTTATCATATGCAGCTAAAATACACAAGTTGATGTTTTTGAGATTCCACTTAAAAACTTTATCTGATACACCAGTTCATTTGATACGTTTTCTATTTTCCACATGAATGCAAGCAACGGCTTCACGAAACTTCCTGCCACTACATAACAACAGACTATTTCTCTAGCCTCTGGTAACATTTTTTTCATTTCCTTTAAGCCTCATCAACAGTCTCCTAAAGGCCCTTCCACTTTAACTAATAGCCTCCTTGAGGCCCTTACAGCTTCTACTCACTGCCTCACCCTAGAGGCATGTGACTGAGACAGTCACTACCCCCAAATCTTGCATATAGCCTTAGCCAGGATAGCTAGAATGCTGAGCTCCTGTGGGCACCTCTTCTCCATACATTCTGAGTCTTCTCACCTGGTCTCTCATGAGGTTTAGGCAGACTTCTTGTATGCTGGAGGAGGGCTCCACAAGTAAATACTCTGAGAGAGAAAAAGGGAAAGCCACTAGTCTCCGAAGTCCAGGCCCCAGAGACAGGCACACCTGCTCTTCTGGCAAACACTTACAAAGCCCACCCAGGGACGTCCCTGGCGGTCCAGTGGTTAAGACTCCGGCTTCCAATGCGGGGGTGTGGGTTCGATCCCTGGCTGGGGAATTAAGATCCCACATACTGTGGACTGCAGCTACAAATTTTTTTAAAACAACAAGAAAAAACAAAGCCCACCCGGATTCCAGGGGGAGGAAACAGATCTCACCTTTCAATGGACAGAGTAGCAAAGAATCTGTGTCTGTCTTTAATGTACCACACCTCCTATCACTATAGCAACCAAAAATGTCCTTTCCTTTTTCAAAAAGTCTTCCCAGGGAAGAGGAGCACACTCTGTGAAATTTTTATTGAGAAGACTTGAATTTTTCAACTTGACTTTAGGAGAACTGCTATTCCCAAGAACCTGAGTTGTAATGTTCAGTTTCAGTGAAGAAGCTGATTTCTCTGGGGAACTGACCACATCCACAGAGTTTCTTGATCATACCAGGAACACCTAAGTGGGCTAGAAAGGACATTACAAGACTAGCAAGTGCTCTTTTCCTTGGGATTAATTTTGACTGTTTTCAAGGTGTTTCAAGGCAATCACCAAGTGCCTCTATTTTGGCCAACAAATGCAACCCTGGTTTGTCTCCAGAGAATTCCCAAAGTGAGTTTCCAATTTATAAGTAGAGAGTCTAGACTTAGAAATCTTTTTAGATTTCTTCTGAAAGAGGTAGGAACGAGATCCTCTGGGCTCTTACTGGCCTGGTCTGCTACTACAAACTTCCTTACACAGACTATGTTTAAGTCCTTATCACTCTGCTCAGCTGGAGCTGCCTGCAGTGTCAGGACAGAAGAAAATAATTAAAAGGCTCAGGATTCAGACAAAAAGGTGCTGAGGGCCTAAAGTTCTGTGGAGCCAGAGCTAATGCCATGGCCCAGGACTGAAGAGGCCATCTATAACCTATGGGTGCAAAAAATCTTCAGAGGAAGGACTCTGTGGTATTCTTCTGTGCAGTCTTTCAAAACTTCTGCTAAAACACAGACTTTCTAAACTACAAAGTGTGATGACAGACATTTGTGTAAAGCCAGAATCTTCAGAACTGAGGGCTTTCCCCAATGCAATCGCCTTTATAAACCACCTGTGACTAAACGCTTCCTTCTCTAGCAATGAGCTGGAAGGATTTTCGAAGCCTCTTGCCTTTGTGTAAGTGAATAATTTCTTTCAACTTGGGGTTTGCACCTCTCCTACTGCTTAGAATTTCTTTACTCTGCTATTTTCAGTGAGCCATGAATAAATACCGAGGTCTGCTACGGGGTCTCGGGTCATGAAGTTAAATGCTGTCGACCTTGCAATTTCCACTCCAGTTACATATAGATGATGCTTGCGAATAGTAAGCACTAAAATTTTCTAAGTTGCTTGTCAGTCTAGGATTCTATGCTATTTTGTAGATCTATTTCTCCTTTTTTGAAACTTACTAATTTCACATTAGTGCCCTGGTCAATATATTTCAAACCATCTCAAACCTATGTAGCCCCTCTGTATTCCTGATTTAGGAAATTGAGACACATAGAAACAACCCAAAGTATTAACATGTTGTCCATTTTTGTCAGAGCTTTTTTTACATCCAGAAGAATTCAGCTGAATCACACATGTGGTCTACAAAAACAAACATAGGAAAACTATTGCTGGTTTTAAATTAGTTAGAAGTGGAGAGAAGTTTCTTTTTTCCTTTTATCAAAGAAAAACCTTTGGTTTCCTTTCATAAGTGCTTAATCATGTTCTAAGCAATTCCAAGCATGAGTTTATCACTGATGAATACAAACTACAATGGCTAATTTTCTTAGATTTGTTTGGGTTTTATAAACTAATTGATAGATTAACTGCATGAAAAGTGGAATGTTAAGTTATTTCTACTTTTTTTGGTAAAAGATCAGATTAATTTTTTAAGCCAAACCCCAATGAGGAATTTTCCAGAAAGTCACAGACTATAATTGTAATTTTGTAATGCATGGGAATTTTATCTGTGCCAATTGGAACTTGGAAGGAAATAGTATACAGTTACTTGTCTCTTTCTGCAGATCATGTTACAATGCTTCTCAAAGACTAAGCCAATATGCAGTGTGTGTTGTACAGTAACATCTACAGTGAGAGAAAGGGGGAAGAAAAGCTGAGCTGGTCAAAAGCAATGTCCTCTTTCATGAGGTCAGCCAATAGGAATTGTAACAGCTAATATCCTAGACAGTGGGAATGCAGTAAAGGATTTTTTCCCTTCTTTCCCAAGAGAAAAAATAAATATCAAGGCAGTCATTTTGAAATCCAGAAAAATCACAGCTGGAAACCCGAAATAAACCATCTTCAACTCTAAGATTCTGACATTTGATCTGTTACTTCTTTGGGAGTCCAGCTAAAGTAGGGATATTAACTTTACAAGGAGTTTCATCCTGATTTCTATTAGGGGATCCCAATTAGAGGTAACTTGCTACTTGGATTAAGGTTTATGTACACCTTTAAAGTTTAATACCACTTACAACTATTTAATATAAATAATTCCTATCCTTTTATACTCTCTTTCAGCAACCTGACTTTTATCATCTTCTTCACCAAGTCAGATAAGCCTTTATGAAGTCGAACCTGGATGCTTTCCTGAATCACAGATTTCACTCCCTTACACGTCTTTACATACATGTCAGTCCCCATCCTTCCTACTTTGAAAGGTTCCATCCCAACTCTCATCCTCTTGCCTGATGAAGTGGGGATGGGATGTAGGATTCTTCAAAATCGTTGCACAAGCAACCAACTTCTCGCCACGAGTTGCATCTACTGCCCTCCGTATACTGTGCCCAGTGAGGTTGGCCTCAGTGTAAAATAGATAAGGTAAAGACCAAATGGTAAAGCCAAACCATGTCCATTGCCCATCTCACACCTTTTCTCAGCAACACCTGAAAATCCTCTTTAGCATATTCCTGTAAATTCTGTTAGATTAACATTTGTTAAAACTCTTCCTCTTCTAAACTATTGATGAAAGCTTATAGACAACGTTATAAACTCATTTTAATAAAATATTCGCTCCATAAAAATAGTACACAATTATATGGCACTTTCCATGTAACATGGCACTGTTCTAATATCTCACGTACACAGACTCAGCTAAGCCTCACCAGATCCCTGTGTGGTAGGTATGATTACATCCTCATATTACGGTATAGATGGGGAAACTGAAGGACGCACAGGCTAAGTAACTTTCCTGAGGTTTCAGAGGCAGTAAACAGCAAGCAGGCCATGGGTTTGAACTCAGGAAGTCTTGATTCCATGCCCTTAACTATGATGGTATGCTGCCTCTCTGGCCGCCAGAGGTCAGCTTCCCTGAAGGAATCAAGATTGACTGAGGTGCGATGCTTTTGCCAAGAGAAGCATAGAAGAGTCTGGGGATTCCCATCGTGTTTATAGCATGGGGCTTCTACACAAAAGAACGCTGGCAACAGATGAGAGATAACAAATATGCCTTGACTCAGAAATCTCCTGATGCAGTTCTTCTGAGGCTTGTTTGAAAGAAACATAAAACACTTCTGGGGAAAATGTAGATCTAGAGGCATTACAGGGTACCCAGAGTATAGAGGACCAGAGATGTACATATATCATTTTTCTGCTGCTCGTCAAGTTAATTCGCCAAACATTTATTAAGCATCTATTATTCATAAGACCGTAGACTTACAGGGTAATGCAAAGATGAGTTCTGTTTGTTTGGAGTCTGGAATGAATGATCCTTGTTATTAAACTCGACTTGTAGAGCAAATGTTCTTGAACTTTGCTACATACTAAAACCACCTGGGGAGTTCCAATTAAAAATCCCACGAGAAAAATTCCAAAGACCCCAGACCAATAAATTCAGAATCTCTAGGGTGGGACAAAGACATGAAGATCTTTTTAAAGCTCCTCAGTTATTCCATTATGAAGCCGAGGTTGACAATATTGAGAACCACCGCTTTAGGGTATCCTTTGTGTCAGAGCCTACTTGTCCTTAGTAACCACTATGGAAAACAGTATGGAGGTTCTTTACAAAACTAAAAATAGAAAAAGGATCTCTCTTGTCCTTGCATTTTCTTTTCTTTTTTTTTCTTCCTGAACAGATAGGTAATAGGCTGTATTTTCCTTATTGCATTTTATTTAACCTATTTAGAGTGCCTTTATCTGGAGCATTCATTTGCTTCTAATTCAACAGTGGCATCAGGAGGTGTGGTGTAGGGTAGGGGTGGCCACTGCTATTTGCTTTCCATTTTGGACTATGGAAGATTCTATGGGCAGTTAGATGGGAAGCAATATAATGTTGTGAAAAGGTCTGAGCTCTAAAGATCTTGGCTCACATCTCAGTTTTTCTATTCCATGTTATGACCTTGGGTGAGTTGCTTAACTCTTAAGTCTTGGTTTCCCTTTTTGTAAAATAGTGATAATAATGTCTGTTTGTGAGAACTAAACCAAATAACTAATATAAAGTGACCGGTACAGAGTATGTGCTCAATGAACAGCATCTTCTCTGCTATAATTATCTTTCTAATTAAAATGAACTCTGTCCCTTTTAGATGGCTTCTTTGCTAGTTTCTTTTATAACTTCCATGCTGTGTGATGGAGTCAAGGGGCTACTCTCCCCCATTCAGACAAATGTCTTTGAAACTGTCCATTTCCTTTAGCAGCAATTTCCCACGCTGGACTGCTAAAGTCACATCTTGGCTTCGCCTTAACAGTTTTTGATTCTTCGGATTCTTTTGTCTCCTTCATTTTTTTCCCATATCCTCAGACTTCCGCTTTAAAAGTGGTCTTTGCTCTCAAGATCTTTCTGTATAGTTCCTTCCTGTTAGCTTTCTCCTCCCTGTGATGAATCCCATTTTATCCCCTCCCCATGATTTTAGATATATAAAATAGACACTAAAACTCTTTTTATTCCAGCTTTTTACTTCAGCTTTTACTTTTAAGATTAAGGTTATAAACCCAATGAATATTTCATGTGGAACACTTCTCAGCCTTCATTTGCTGAGGTAGATGTAATAACCAGCAAAAAAGCTGTAATAAAATAAACTCAATAAACATCACCAGACAGTACATATTAAGAGACCCAAATTTATGACTGATGAGTTGAATGTTCTAAAAGAAAATTTTCAAGTTCCCTTTTTATCTCACCTTCTTTAATCGCTTTTCTCAGTTTTCTCTGTTTAGCATCATCCTTTGCAATTAATCCCTACCAGCTTCCTTTTTAAATCCGTGAGCACTTTTTATTCCCTATTCTAAGTACTTTGCTTTCACTTTTACCAATTATGAAACAGACTGAAAGCAATGATCCACTATGTCCCTCTTAGACATCCCTGAATATCACAACACTGGTCCCATTTTATGCTCCAGGTCAGCTTTCTTCTCATTTCTCATCTTTTCCACAAGTCTAGCCTAATGATAGATGGCTCTGTTCTATGCCTCCTTTCAATACATAGAGCAGAGTCTTCTGTGGAAGACTGACTTAATCCTGGTGCCTTCCTCTTTCCACCAACCCACCCATTGACTAAAGATGACAAACGTGGATTTGTGAGGTGCCATGAGTGACAGGCAGCAATGAGCTCATATTCACTATTTTATAGAAAGGTACATCATCAGCCTGTCTAATGCTAGTTGTTTTATCAATCTTCTCATTTCTAATTTAACAATTTTTTGCTACCTTCTGAACCTTTTTTTTTTTTTTTTGCGGTACGCGGGCCTCTCACTGCTGTGGCCTCTCCCGTTGTGGAGCACAGGCTCCGGACGCACAGGCTCAGCGGCCATGGCTCACGGGCCCAGCCTCTCTGCGGCATGTGGGATCTTCCCCGACCGGGGCACGAACCCGTGTCCCCTGCATCGGCAGGAGGACTCTCAACCACTGCGCCACCAGGGAAGCCCTGAACCTTTAAATGTAGTTTGTCACCTTCCTCTGACCACTTATATCTGTGCCTTTTATCCACTGTTGTTCTGCTAAATTAGCTTTTCATCAAGGCTGTGAGGTAACATCTTCAATTCTATTTTGTCATAAATAAATATTAGAAGGGCTTTATTTTGTAGATGATTATTTTTAAAGAATCTTTCTGTCTTATCCATACTATCACTTAATAATTCAACATCTTCTGAATTTCGCTGTATGATTTTTGGCCTTTTTCTCTTTTTTTGGAGGACTGAAATATGTATAAATATGACTTAAAAACAGACTTTCTTCAAGGTAATGCCTACTGCTCATTGATAACTGTGAGTCTTTCAAATAGGTACCAGTCTGTCAATGTTCTTTAAGTTTTTAAAGACTGTGAATCTTCCTAGTACAAAATTTGAATTATTTTTGAAACAGCTGCAATAATATTGACAAAATACAATCTCTAAAATCCAGAGATTAATTTACCCAAGGTTACTTGTTCTCTCAAAAAATTTTATAAATTGCACTGCTCCTTATACACCTAAGACTAAATATATTCTCTATATCTATGTGACACCAAAATTATGTGCTATACAGAGGAACAATAAAAGGTCTCTGAACAAGAAATCCCAATGTATTCAAGGAAAAAAATTCCAGTTGGGAAATCATTGCATCAAATAGTTGAATGTAGAAAAAAAAATGCCACCTTCTTAATTTATCCTAAATATTATGTTATCAAGCACAGAGCTAGATACACAATAGAATCTGCAAAAGTATGTAGTAACTTGTCAAATTTAGACAATAATATTTTAGCCTAAATGAATATTTATCATCTAATCAGTTAAGTTGTGATATTAATATAAATATAGAATCAGGATTACTTACAAATAATACTTTTTAAAAAAATAACATTTGGGGCTTCCTCGGTGGCGCAGTGGTTGAGAGTCCGCCTGCCAATGCAGGGGACGCAGGTTCGTGCTCCGGTCCGGGAAGATCCCACATGCTGCGGAGCAGCTGGGCCCGTGAGCCATGGCCACTGGGCCTGCGCGTCTGGAGCCTGTGCTCCGCAATGGGAGAGGCCATAACAGTGAGGCCCGCGTACCGCAAAAAAATAAAATAAAATAAAATGACATTTGAAGTCATCAAGCTCAGTCATTGAAAAACTTAAGTAAACAAAACAAGAGAGCCCTTTCTCCTAAAAAAGTCTTAGGAGATAGAAACAGTTTCTGGCTTGGAAAATGGGTGGAGTCCCACTGTCTAGGCTCATCTCATCCTCCTCATCCCATAAAGACTTGTATGAAGATATCTGATCTAGTTTAATATGTTTATCTATAAGTGGGGACACTAAGGCCTAGACAGGCTAAATATCTTATCCAAGATCATAGACCTCATTAGCAATACAGCATAAACAAGAACTGAACTCTCCCAATTTCTGGTCTAGAGGGCTCTGTGGTATGTCATGATGTCTCCTCCTCAAAGAAGTCCATTTTGAAAATCATACTATGACCAAAAAAGTTGTAATGGTGGAACATCTTGAGATTCTGCTCAAAATTGTGAAGTGCACATTTGAAGAAAACAAGCACACAGGCCCACCACTGTGTCTACATATGTCCTGTGCTTTCTGTACTCTTGCATTTATGTTTTTGAACTTATCATTAACAAATGGGTTGTACAGCAGCTTATAACTGAGAATTCTGAGGTTTCACATAGTATATGGGAACCTGTGACTACAGCTATGACAACGAAGATAGAATTATATAAATATTTGTTATGGTACCATTCAGCTGTGTTTAAATTTAGGCAAGTTTTAATGAGTTTGAGTAAGAAATATTTTCAGATATCTTCTATACTGATCACTGCCCTATAGTTATGACTCAGCCAGTGACATAAAGCAGCCAATGAACAAACAAATTTCTACAAACTGGATTTGTCTTGAGAGTGAGATGTCATCACAAAGCCTCAGGGAAACATTAATGGGACAAATCATGTTTATAAAAGACTATGAAAACTTCTGTATATTCTTTATTCATAATGAATAAAAATAATCTAATTAATGAGGCCCACTGAATTCAGAACCTATGATATTTATAATCAACATGCATTTTCTCAGTCAACTTGAGCCATAATAAAATACCATAGACTGGGTGGTTTAAACAACAGAAATGTGTTTTCTCACAGTTCTGGAGGCTGGAAATCCAACATCAGTATGCCAGCATGGTTGGGTTCAGGTGAAAGGTTTCTTCCTGACTCTGTAGACACTGCCTTTTCACAGTGTCCTTATGTGGCAGAGAGAGGGAGAGAGAGAGAGGGAGAAAACCACTCTCTGGTGTCTCTTCTTAAAAGGATGCTAATCCTATCAGATAAGGGTCCCACCCTTATGACCTCATTTAACCTTAATTCCTTCCATAAAGGTCCTATCTCCAAATACAGTCACATTGTTATGGCCTCAACATATAAATTTGGGGGAGACAAAATTCAGCTTAGTGTATGCATAATTCTCATTTAATAAAAAACTTGGAATACATACCATAACATGGGCCTTTGATATTTACAGCATATATTATAAAATGTTTTCTGTATTACATAATTATATTGAAATCCATATTGTATCTATTACTGTAGAGGGAAAACCATTTTTCAAACATCATGTGGGAATAAAATATTTAGTACATATAAATATTTAGTACATATGAATTTTCCAGATAAGTAAAAATTCCCATTACACCACCTTTAGCAAAATCATTAAGTACCATTGTCAAGAGAAAAAAAAAAAAAAAGTAAAAATTACCATTATAAGTAATGACTCCTTAATATTATAACAATTTCATGGAATCATCTGCAGTATGTTCATAAGTCTCCCTCTTATAGACAGCATATTTTAAAGACAATTCAAAAATATTTTCTTGACAATGCAAGGTCATCATTTAGAAGATCAAGCTTTATACTCTAACAGTGAACAATACAAGATGTGCAAAAATGTTTCCTTCTACTATAAGATACCCCAGATTTAACATCTCCATACTCAAAAAAAAAAACAAAGCCAGAAAAATCACAATCCCAAATATCTCAGGTAAAGACCTTCTATTAGGCTGTTCTACACTGCTATTTATTGGGTAAACTGGTATATTAAATTGCAAATCTTCCTTTTACATTTAATTCTGAATTAATAGGAGGTAGCCTAAGGGCCTGAAATTTCATCCCTAGGAAAAGAATATGAACTCTGTAACTTTTACGTTTGTTGCTACATGTTCCTTATTTATTTGTGTGTGTGTGTGTTTTATTTTATCTTAAGAACCAAAGTTATTAAAAATCCAGTGATATGTAAAGACTCATTATTTGAAAGAAATCAAGTTGCATTTAATTTAAATATCCTATAATTCAGGCTTTTCACTAAATGTATTTATAAGTATAAATTTGGATTAATTTAGCATTAAAGAAATGAATGGGAAATATTATACTGGCATGATGACTGCTACTGAAATATAATCATGTAAATACTTTTCAGCTCCATTGGGAGTAGCCTAAGTACTATTTTTAATGTATACACTTCCTTTTCTCATAGACTCTCCATATTTAAATAATTTAAACTAAATAAAAACAAATGTTTTTGTATAGTCACAAGAATTTAACTCAGCTTTCTCATTACAATAATACTATTTTATACACTTTCAATCTTGATTTCAATTCTACTGAGCTGAATCATAATTTTGTTAACAATGTTTCTAGTTATTTTGATAGATTTTTATTACTATTAGTGAAACTAAGCCCTAAATTTTATTTTGTATATACAATTTCATTTCTTTAAGTAACAGTCAAGTATATATTAAACATATAGCATGTCCCTGCACATTTTGGTGTTTTAGAACATATTTGTTCTCTTTCAAAATTCAATATGTACAGTTCCAGGGAGAATTAAAGCTATTGGTTATTAATATTAATGAAGAGATCAATTCTAGATAAGAATCTGGGTTTTTTTAAAAGAGAGGTTTTGCAAATATTCTATGTAGACATTTGACTAAAACTTCTGATTTCTTTTTTTTGTAAGATTACACTAGTGCTTCATTAAATGTTACTCTTGTTGAATAGAATTTGGCCTTGGTTTTTTCACTGCCAACCTAAGCATTCCAAGAAAATCACAAAGTAAGCTGTTACATAAACTTCATGGACAGTGATTTAAATAATAAAGTAGTTCTTTTAAAAGTCCTTCATTGTCACAATCACTGGCAAAAACAATGTGGTACAATAGAAAATTTAAACTTAGATGTTTTGTTGCAAAGGAATTTGGGAATATGTATCAAGAAACTAAAGTATTCATATGCTTTGACTTAGTATTTTTCTCTAGGGGACCTATCATTTATTTATTTATTTTTAAACATCTTTATTGGAGCATAATTGCTTTACAATGGTGTGTTAGTTTCTGCTTTAAAACAAAGTGAATCAGCTATACATATACATATATCCCCATATCTCCTCCCTTCTGCATCTCCCTCCCACCCCTCTAGGTGGTCACAAAGCACCAAGCTGATCTCCCTGTGCTATGCAGCTGCTTCCCACTATCTATTTTACATTTGGTAGCGTATATATTCCATGCCACTCTCTCACTTCGTCCCAGCTTACCCTTCCCCCTCCCCATGTCCTCAAGTCCATTCTCTACATCTGAGACTTTATTTCTGTCTTGCCCCTAGGTTCTTCAGAACCCTATTTTTTTTTTTTTTTTTTAGATTCTACATGTATGTGTCAGCATACGGTATTTGTTTTATTTGTTTTTCTCTTTCTGACTTACTTCACTCTCTATGACTGACTCTAGGTCCATCCACTTCACTACAAATAATTCAATTTCATTTCTTTTTATGGTTGAGTAATATTCCATTGTATATATGTGCCACATCTTCTTTATCCATTCATCTGTTGATGGACACTTAGGTTGCTTCCATTTCCTGGCTATTATAAATAGTGCTGCAATGAACATTGTGGTACGTGATTCTTTTTTTTTTTTTTTTTAACATCTTTATTGGGGTATAATTGCTTTACAATGGTGTGTTAGTTTCTGCTTTATAACAAAGTGAATCAGTTATACATATACATATGTTCCCATATCTCTTCCCTCTTGCATCTCCCTCCCTCCCACCCTCCCTATCCCACCCCTCCAGGCTGTCACAAAGCACCAAGCCAATATCCCTGTGCCATGCGGCTGCTTCCAACTAGCTATCTACCTTACTACGTTTGTTAGTGTGTATATGTCCATGACTCTCTCTCGCCCTGTCACAGCTCACCCTTCCCCCTCCCCATAACCTCAAGTCCATTCTCTAGGAGGTCTGCGTCTTTATTCCTGCCTTACTCCTAGGTTCTTCATGACATTTTTTTCTTCTTAAATTCCATATATATGTGTTAGCATACGGTATTTGTCTTTTTCTTTCTGACTTACTTCACTCTGTATGACAGACTCTAGGTCTATCCACCTCATTACAAATAGCTCAATTTCGTTTCTTTTTATGGCTGAGTAATATTCCATTGTATATATGTGCCACATCTTCTTTATCCATTCATCCGATGATGGGCACTTAGGTTGTTTCCATCTCCGGGCTATTGTAAATAGAGCTGCAATGAACATTTTGGTACATGACTCTTTTTGAATTTCGGTTTTCTCAGGGTATATGCCCAGTAGTGGGATTGCTGGGTCATAGGGTAGTTCTATTTGTAGCTTTTTAAGGAACCTCCATACTGTTCTCCACAGTGGCTGTATCAATTTACATTCCCACCAGCAGTGCAAGAGGGTTCCCTTTTCTCCACACCCTCTCCAGCATTTATTGTTTGTAGATTTTTTTGATGATGGCCATTCTGACTGGTGTGAGGTGATGACTTCATTGTAGTTTTGATTTGCATTTCTCTAATGATTAGTGATGTTGAGCATCCTTTCATGTGTTTGTTGGCAATCTGTATATCTTCTTTGGAGAAATGTCTATTTAGGTCTTTTGCCCATTTTTGGATTGGGTTGTTTGTTTTTTTGATATTGAGCTGCATGAGCTGCTTGTAAATTTTGGAGATTAATCCTTTGTCAATTGCTTCGTTTGCAAATATTTTCTCCCAGTCTGAGGGTTGTCTTTTCATCTTGTTTATGCTTTCCTTTGCTGTGCAAAAGCTTTTAAGTTTCATTAGGTCCCATTTGTTTATTTTTGTTTTTATTTCCATTTCTCTAGGAGGTGGTCAAAAAGGATCTTGCTGTGATATGTGTCATAGAGTGTTCTGCCTATGTTTTCCTCTAAGAGTTTGATAGTGTCTGGCCTTACATTTAGGTCTTTAATCCATTTTGAGTTTATTTTTATGTATGGTGTTAGGGAGTGTTCTAATTTCATTCTTTTACATGTAGCTGTCCAGTTTTCCCAGCACCACTTATTGAAGAAGCTGTCTTTTCTGCATTGTATATTCATGCCTCGAAAGGACTACTTTTAATGAGCTCTGGCCCAGCATTGCTATATCATTTGTCACAACTACAAAACTCAGAAAATTGTGACTTCAGCCTCTACTCGCCACTCTTTGTTTCTGTTCTATTTCTCATCCACATAGATATCTATATTATATCTGAGTCTAGTTGTGGTGTTTGTGTGCTTGTGTCTGTGTGTTTAAAACTTTACCCATCATTGCTATGTGTTGGAAAGATTTTTGAAGCATAAATTCTCAGCATCATGTTAGCCTGAAAGCCTCCTTCTTTTTTCAAGCTTCTTGAAAAAGCAGTCCATTTTCAGCATCTCTATTCCTTCCTCACCAATTAAGTCCTTCACTTGTAATCAGGTATCTGCTGGCACAACATCAATGAAATTGCTCTTGCCAGAGTCACAGAGGACACCCAGTATCTCTCCATATTATCTGTTTGATTGTTGTCAGAAATTTCCCTTGTTTCCTGCTAGAGTTAACTAACTACACAGAGACAATTTCCTGTCTTCTAGCTCTGATAGCTCTGCAAAAATCCCCATAGTTAGCTGACCAGCATTTCACTCCTTTCCCCACTCCTCAGTGCTATGCACTGGATGTCCAGGGCCCCCAGACTGCTCTGAGACAAACCACAAAGAACCTCACCCTATGATGTGGTTTTGCCCTTCTCCCTCCTTCTTCCCATCTTTTGTCAAAATAGACTGAGTTGTTTTCAAGATTCTCTAGTTTCTCCTTTCTGCTTTTCATGATAATAATCAACTAAACCATCTCCATAATGGGTTAAAAATCTGTCAATGGCTTATCTATCCTGGGTAAGATGTGTGTATTTTAACAATGACTTCTTATAGCCTTAACCTAAAGAAGTAACTCAAATGGAAGTCATTTACTTTAATCTAAAATTATCATTCTATTATGTCCCTGATTACATGACAGACAGGGATTTATGGCGCCAAAGCTGATCAATGGGTCAAACAATTAAAGGTAGGAGGAACCTCCTATATGGCCTCTGCCCAACTATTACAAAGTCCCTCAAGGAGAAAGTGAGGATGGATGTGTGAAGAAACGGTGTGTCCAGGATTAGGTCCACAACCTGCCTGAGACACTGTGAAGTAAGGGTTTAAAGTGGCCAAACTTCTAAAATTATTACTTAGTTTCCATTTTCCAAGTAAGTTCAGGCAAACACACTGGGGAAGGGAGTTTAAAAAAAAAAAAAAAAGCTCTCTGTGAATTTAGTCACATACAAAAATATACCCTTAGAAATGAATGTAATTTATATTCTCATTTTCAATTTTTTTTTTTTTTTTTTTTTTTTTTTTTTTCGGTATGCGGGTCCCTCACTGTCGTGGCCTCTCCCGTTGCGGAGCACAGGCCGTGGACGTGCAGGCTCAGCGGCCATGGCGCACGGGCCCAGCCGGCTCCGCGGCACGTGGGATCTTCCCGGACCGGGGCACGAACCCGTGTCCCCTGCATCGGCAGGCGGACCCTCAACCACTGTGCCACCAGGGAAGCCCTCATTTTCATTTTTACTTGTTAGTTCTTCATCTGGATGGATGTCAGGGAAGCTGCAATCGCGTCAGAACTTGAGCATACACTGTGATTACATACTCCAGGGTTGATAGCCGAAACACTGAATGGCCCTTTCTAACTGTATCAGCAGCACTGTTTCTCCCTTTGCGCCTGGAATCCAGGTGCTTGTGTTCTCCCGTACTTATTACTTGACATTTGGAATGGGCTGGGGGGGTGAGCTATTTTTTTTAAACTACTGATCATCAAAAGATTGCATCAATGCTCTGAACATCTTAGGAGGCCTGTTCCCATCTAAACTATTTGATCTTATGTAATTATAGGTTAATGCTCTATTTCAAAAGGCCTCGACAACTACCATTCGAGGCATTCACAGATGTACATGATTCATCATGCAGCACAGACAGTGTAGTCCTGGAAAAGCAGGGCTAATGAAGATAGATGGTGGACCGGAATATGGTTTGAGGGATAATAAGGTGCTGAGTGAAACTAAATGAGCTGAGGAAAAAACAAATAAACAAAAAACTTCCAGGACCTATTCTGCAGTAAGCTATCATTAAATTAATCATTTCCTTCACTTGAAAATAAAAAATAAATAAATTTAAAATAAATAAATTATTTAAAATATTTATTTAAAATAATTTATATTATATATATTATATATAATATATTATACTAAATATTTAAAATAATTTATTTAAAAATAAATTTTATTTATTTAAAATAAATAAATTATTTAAAATATTTAAAATAAATTTTAAAAAATGAAAAGGCATATCAGAACTGAGGGAAATACATGCCATCAGATATGACTTCTTTCTGATTGTCTCTCCTGAATGGGGGTTTGCTTTCATCCAGAGACTGTAAATTAGTTCCTATCTGTCTTTATAGCTGTGGATTAGGGATAACGAGTCTCTCTTCCCCACATACACATCACCAATTATAACTTACATAGGCAAAGAGTCCAGCTATTTTTAAGAATATTTTGGCTGATTTTCTTTTGTAAAATATTAAGGAATGTATCTTAAAATCCACAGAAGAATTCTGGCAGGCATGCAAATATTTAACTCTGACTTAAAAAGAGTTCTCAGGGATAGGGCCCAACTCGAGATGTCCTGCATAATCTGATTAACAGGCGACAAGGCAGTCCTCTGAACTCTTCATCGTTTGGTTCAAAACAGCAAGCTCACCACTTAGCTTTGCAGGAAAAGGCTTTAGAGTCAAGTGTCCCTAATATTAGTGATATAAAGCTTTATCTGCAGATGCTTTGGGAAGAATTATAATATGTACCCTTGAGTAGGACTTTCAACTTACAATAGAAGTTCAGGAGGAAGGAAAGAGTCCCTTGAAAGGAAAAGGATTGGGGGCCTAGGGGTGAAAGAGATTTACTGTATCATTTACTTTGCAAAAGTATCAATATCTTTTGTATAAGTTCAGAAATAAAACTACACACACACACACACACACATACACAAATATTTTTGACATTAATTCAACAGATAGTTCCTCATCACTAAGACCACTCACTTCAACATCTAATTATAGACGCTCATTAGAATTCAGCTCTAGGCACAATATTATCAATATTAAGGCACAAAGAACTATTCATCTTTTCCTGTCTCAGGAACTGGGACTAATGTTAAAATTTTATCACAGACAAAAATCAGTCAACTTTCAACTCATGCATTAAACAAACCAACCAATACATTTGAACAATTCTTTCCTTGTAATGTTCTTAGACCTGCCACAGCGATGAGATTTGCTTTTGCTTCCTTAGGTGTGTGTAGGTGCAGCTAGCTAGATATTTCTTGAGGAAACTACCCATAGCGTCCTTTTGCCAGAACACGACTTGTTCAATATTCTTATAAAAATCACCAGTACGGCCATATACCTTGAGATGGACAAGCCCTAGAGAAACTGTAAGTCTCTGTGTGCACGAATTTACTAGTTTCCAATAAATTAACACTAAAGTCTAGAGGAGAAGCTCTCAGTGGATCTACATGAAAGTTTGAGTATTAATGGCAAAGCCCAAAGTTTACACAAATCTCAAATCATACCTTCATTTAATGCTCATTACGGAAATCCTACATTTTTCTCACACCTCTGTACTTCTATTTGTCTTTAAGACGGAACATGGAAGCGTTCAAATACCAAAGGCATTACTCTTTTATGTTATTTATGGCCTGACCAGGGCAGGAAGTATCACAAACCTCATGAGGATTCCCTCCCTTGCGTTATTTTCAGCAAAACATGTTTCATGTTTTTAAAGGTCTGCATAGTTCAGAGGGCCTTCTCAAAAGCAAATGAACCTGAAACTTTTTCCAAAGCAAGTCCAAGACGTCCTCATAGTTGTATTCTAAAATTTTTGTAAGAGCTAGGAGAAATGTTTCCCAGACAGCTATTACCTGACCTGTAAACTAGATTCCATAAAAAGCAAGAGGTTCATATATATATATCCCATATCTACGAATAAGCCCACGGACCCAGTTGAATACAGAGCATACAATATACTTATCCCTACTGCTATTTGACTAATAGCAAGTTTCTTTGATTCCATTAAAAACACCAAGTCATAAAGTTTCCACTGAAAGGAGCCTATGGAAGAGTGGAACCAGGTTTCACCACCAGAAATCATAAAGGCACAACAACAACTCAGCAAATGGATAATAAGGTGCAGTAATTCTAACCAAGACCACTGCTAGCGTCTATCTCCCCCTCTGGAGAGATGTAATTGAAAAGGCACCTCCACCAGAAAAGACACATTGGAAAGAGGATGCCTTTCCTACCAGAAAAGGCATTTGCATCCCAGGGTACATGACGTGGGGGGGGGGGTGGAACACAGGCTGAAGAATTGCCCCCACCTCCCCCTCTGATACAGCCTTTGTACCCAAATGCACAACCATAAAGCATGCTCTGCTTTGAATACACAGCCCTGACTACTGTCATAGTTCACAAGGCGCAAAGCCTAGAACCATCAGCAGGTGCTGGATTTAAATATTGCTCTCATTTAAGTCTTCCATCTTATGTTCATTGGGAGATCAGGAACTCTAAAGGTATGTCCTACTGGTAGGATCTGTATTCTCATTCTTCTGAGGTAGGAAGCATTAGAAAGAAGAGAGTAAAGCAACAGAATAGCACTTGTTTGTATAGGATTAGTTGAGCCTGCGTGAATTTTGTGGAGCAAATACCACTTTTTCAGGCATGTTGAATTTCATAAACGATTTACAAGGCTGACAAACGTTCAACACAAAAATCTCTCTTGACAAAAAGGCCTTTGTCAAAAAAACGGAGACAGAAATATTTTTGTCACATACATTATCGATGACAGAATCACACTGAATTATGTAAGAATTTCACATCATTGTAGCCCCGCCAGAGTTATCATGTTTGTTCTGTTCTCTGTTCTAATTCAGGTGGTTGATGGGTAGATAGTTTGACAACTACTGAATGTTGAAAGACAAGTAAACAATCATGTCAAACCTCTCCAAAACAGGCTGACAGATGACATGGTGCACTACGTTGGAGAATACAGTATTTTGTGACCAGAATGCAAATTTAAAAGATTTAAGGCAACTCCTCTCATATGATATTCTTAGGTTGCCCATGGGGTGGACCACTGCCATTCATGTTCAGAGGGGAAGCACTGCCTAACACATTCAGGCTACAAGGCTCACTCGGTTTCAAGAGCACTTAATTTATAAACTCAGTGAACAGAGTTATGTTTAGACTTCTAGTTCCATTCTTTACTCAATGTGTCTTTGTTTTGGCCTTACCATATCCTAGGTACTAGAGTAAATGTTGCTAGGTAAAATGCAGAAGAAGATTAATTCTCCGTAGAGTTTATTAGTAACTTTGATAGGATGTGATATGTGTTACAGCATGCTTCAATGGCACAAGAAATGAATCCCAGTCTTGCGGAGTTGGGGGAGGCTGCCCAGAGGGTGTGACATCTAAGGAAGATCTGAAGAAGGCATGCACGTTGGCCAGACAAGAAGAGGGGAGAATGAGGCATGGTGGGAGGGTTTCAGGAAATTGTAAGCATTTCAATGTGGTTGAAGGGTAAAGAGATGAAGCTGACAGATAAGCACAGCCAGATCATAATGAGGTTGGTATCACATATTTGATGTTTGGACATTGTCCTAAGGACAATTGGAACAACTGACAGGTATTAAAGAGAGAGACATGATCTGGTGTACACTTTGGCAAGATTATTCTTTGAAAGATAGGGAAAAAAATTAACATGGACACTGGCAGATGAAGAGAAACTTTGTATACCCAAATAGGAGGCAGTTGCAAGAAAGCTACTGAACGAAGAGTGTGACTTAGAGTAAGGTGGTGAAAGAGCGGGATGGAGATAAATAGGAGATTTGGGAGATACTTTGGAGGTAAAACGGACGTGAATTGATCATTGACTTTGATATAGTGAGTGGGGCCAGTATTCAAGGATGATGTCATTTTCCGGCTTAGGCAAGCGAGTAGAAGGAGGCACAGATAATGAGTATAATTTTGGACACATTTTGAAGTCACCATGAGACAGTCTCCTTTGATAGGAGGTTAAATATGGGCTTCCCCCTGCTCCTCTCTGCCCTCAGCCTAAGTCCAGACTGATCCCTCTCCATTAGCATTTGACTCGAACTATTTGGAATAAATAAGAAGTGGAAAAAGAGAATGAGCTAACATACATAACTACAGTGCATCATATTCAGTTTTTCTCTCACCATCTTTTATGCCTCATCCAGGAGGAGGGTTTAGCTACACAGAACCAGGAGAAGAGGGAGTTATGCACTGGCTAAGAAAAGCATCTGCTCTAACAGGAGCCCTTTTGTTAAGAAGGGAGAAAATTTATGCGAAGAAATGTTTTTATTATTTATATGTGAACGTGATATTTAATTGTAGGCAGCATATTACACAGCATTCCAGTGGCTGGTTATGGAGTGCCATTTCAGCCCATATAATTTTAGAAGGTTCTGAGAATTATGTTTCTGGACATTTCCCCCAAGAAAAAGTTAAATTCTGAGACTTGTGGCTCATTACTAGAGAACTTCCTCTGGACGGGTTGACATTAACCCACAAATGACTTTTTTATAAGGGGGGTGTTTAACCAGTTATGAATTCCCTAACAATAATACCAAGCGGTTCACACTTGTGCACAAGGATATCATGATGTATTTTTAAAATCCTTCCTCCAAATCAAGAGATACAGTGGCAATGCCTTCCTCATCTTTGCCTGTCCTAGTGCCCTATCAAATAAAGGAAGTGACATTTATTTAGCATGACCTGGTTGTTTCTGAAACTATGGGGCTTATGATAATTAACATTTTGTTTTTAGAGTGTGTGCAGACCATTGGTTTATTTGTCCTGTCTAGAATTTTGTCTTGAACTATCTAGTTATTCCCTAACTTCCAGCAACCTCTGTTTTTCCCACTGGCAGATTATCTGCTAGTAACTCAGCATCACTTTCTCCCCCGGGTGCCCTCAACTGAATCAGAAGGCTGGAAAACCTGGGAACTATTTCCCAGAATCCCTGCCAGCAGTTTCCACTCTAGACATGAGTCACTCAGGTGAAAATTAGAAGGGAAAAAAAAAAAAGGCAAAAGCCTTATTTTTGGTCCTCTGAAGGCTAAGGTAGAAGACTCCCAGACTTCAGTAGACATGAAGTTATAGCAGCCTCTGCATATTTCCCTGAAAAGCACCTTTCTTCGTGCTGGCAGCAGCTGTGATCATTTGTCAGCCACTCAATTTACTGACTTCCCCAGAGCAGCAAACCTGAGATCTAGTGGTAAGCTTTCCTCCTGCCTTTCCAAAAGTCTTATAAGCACCTATCTTCTGTCTCGGGTTCTTTAATGTCTGAAAAACATAGAGTGGCTTCTGTTTTCCTGACTGATAAATTTCCCATGGAAAACAATGGAAGAGGCAGTACTGAATGGTAACTAGCAGTGTGGGCTTCTTTCTTTTAGCTTTTTCCATCAGAAACTTATTTTGCAGTGAATCAAGTAAAGTTATCTTTATCTACTATGTTCGTATGTTAGGCCTAAAGCTGGAAATATATCAGACATGGAAAAGGCACTCAGGACTGGTCAAGAGTGGATGAGAATAGCTATTTATATAAGAAAGGGGGGAAATGTCACGAAATAATTTTATTAGCAGTAATGGTGAAGATATTTAGTCTTTCAAAGGCAAAAAGAAACATGACATTTAAGAAAAGTCACTTTTTCTCAAAACATGGACATTTTTGACACAGACGTAGATGAACTACTGCCAGTCTCTTCTTAAAATGCCAAATTCGCCCACAGAATTGTTAGCTGAACATTTCCGCGTCACTCTAATGAAAGTAACATTCTTCTCTGGAGTGTCAGACTTACGTCTTCATTCAGTGCATGGAAAAACAAAAATGGGAAGTTTCAGAGGAAACAGGGCAGACAAAATGACGATTCTCTGCTCTTTAATTTTACTTTCCATTCTCATATTCCCATTTTAAAAAGCAAAACCTAAGGGAGACTTTTTCTTCCCAACATTTATCTGCTTTTTCACATGAAGAAAAACTGCAAAATATGAAGGCAAATGGCTTACTAAGATAGCTGAGCAAGGTCACGTATTAAAAAAGCCCATAGTATGTTCTGTGGTTTTGGTTAACTCTGTTAATTTCCTCCCTAACCATCATTTTCTACTACTCTTCTTGCATCTTCTGTAAAGAAAATTTTTGTTCAGAAGAGAAAGCGAATACTAAGAATCAAAGACACCAAGAAGTGAACTTTAATTCTTGCTATTTGGTTATTTTTATTCTACTCTCGGATTAAATGAAAGATAATCTAGCATTTAGATTTGCTTGCTTATTTTAAAATAAAAGTTGAAGTTGTTGAACTTTATGTTTGTTTGGGCTAAGAGGCTTGGTATCTTTGTGTGTCCATTATTCCTAAAATAGCCATGTGGAAGAACCACATGTATTCAACTTGTAACAGATATTTATTGCCCACCTACAAGATTCAAGTCATGGTTATGGGGATAGCTTCTGGGTTGGATAAAAATATGAATAAGCCATAATTTTTGCCCTCACATTGCTCAGAGTTCATCAATCTAGGCAATAGATCTTACTGTCCCATGGTTCCTATGCCTTTTCTTCAGCAGCAAGGAGGGAAAGTAAAGCTAAGGGTGGGAAATTTTCTGGCCTAAAGTCACATATATGTAAAGAAAGGGAAGAAAAAAGCACTGGACTCTTCAAAGCTTTAGAGTTTTGTGGGGGAAACCTCTCAGCAGAAAATAACTGATGGAGGTAGTTAGCAAAACACCGGATATCCTGTCAGATCTTCCTTGCTGGCAAGGTGCCTCCACACCTCACAAGAATGCATACGCTATTTGTTGGAGAGATGCCTGGCATTTCCTCAGGAGCCACTGACTGGCCTGAAATGTCCACTTCCTCTGGCCACACTGGCCAGAAGCAGGTGGCCTATTCTTCCCACACTTAGTCCAGCTGGAAGCACGCAGCAACCAAGGGCTTTGGCCTTTAGGACGGATGAACAATTCCAGGACTGCACGCTGCACTTATTTTTATTTTCACATTCTGCTTAACCCATTACTTCCATGCCCATTTAAGCTATGGGGGCTGTGGGGTTAAAGTAGCAACTTGTACTGCTCTTTGGTGTTTCTCCAAGATTCCCAGGAATCTCCATGCGGAGCTGATGGAAAATTCAACTTCACCTGGATCAAAGGAGGAACCCCACCACCACCACCTCTCAAATATTGCCTTTCAATGGGACTTCTACCTCCCAATTTCAAGCTGCTTCCCCAGCATTTCCTACCCCCTTTCCTACTACGTTTATAGTATTGACTGCTTTCTAACTGACTATAAAATGTCCTTCTTGTATATTAACTGTTTCCTTCCACTGGCATGTAAGTGGCACTTCTGTGTCTATTTTGCTCATTGCTATATCCCCAACCCTAGACTAATGCCTGGCCTGTTAAGAGTGCTCTATCAGTATTGCTCAATGACTTATAAGTAACCTTTACTGAACATCATTGTGGACATATAACATATGGCCCATGAACCTGGAAAAGACTAAATAACACTGTGGACCTCTTTCAAGAACAAATGTGTTGGAGGTAGTGGCCTAGTGTAATGAACTGCATGGCCTATAGACTCAGACTATTGAGTTCAAGTTCCAGCTCTACTACTACTTGCCATATTACCTTATCCATACCTGTATTTTCCTTCTGTGAAATGAGGATGATGATGTCATCAGTGCCTCCGCTGTAGGGCTGTAGTGAAGATTAAATGAAATATGCATTGTGTGTATGATAATATTGCTACTTATTTCTGCGTATTTCCACTTAATGCAGTCTCAGTGTCTGGCCAGGCTATATTTACGATAGCTCCTTTCATTCTGTAGGGCAAACATTTTACTAGGGAATCTGTCAGTTTTCACAGTGAGTGACAACTGCCAGACTGACACTTACATTCTGGGATTAGTGACCAAGCAGGAGGCCTCTTTCATGTTGTCTTTATAACTTCAGAAAAGACTATACTCTCTTTCTAGTAACCACTTCTCCTAAGCCACTTCTCCCACACCAAAAATCTAGAGTTATAGAGTCTCAGGGACAAAAGAAACTTCCTTTAGATTTCATCAAGTCCTCTCTCTCACCAACCACTGTTCTCACTCCCACCCCCAAACTGGATCCCTTCCAAAATCTCCCTGGAAAGGTGGTCATGCAGCCTCTTCTTCATTTCTTGCCTTCTACTGCTTTACAAAAAAGTGCATCTCATATTTGCACACTGTTGTTAGAAAGCCCTTCCTCATGCTGAATTAAATCTAGCCACTGGCTTAGTTCCAACCTCTAGAGTTACCCAGAGTAAGATGGCTCCACTTTCCATGTCCAGAAACCTCGATTTCTCTTCCCTGATGACACAGTGATGAAATACTCCTCGTCTTCGTGACCATTCCTCATATGGCAAAGTTTCCAGATCCTTCTTCATCCTGCCCCCCTCCTTTTAATTTTTTTTCACTCCAACAATGACCCATTGAATTATGATCCCCATGACATGCCTCTAAATTGTAAATATATCATGTCCTGGGCCCTGGAATTTGACCGTCCAGGATTTGAACATTCAAGTTCTTTAAAGGCTACAGGGGCTGGTACAGACAATTTTGGAAACTATGTCACACTGTTGGCTCAAAGTGAGGTTGTGGTCAAGTAAAATCCCCAAGTCTGTTCTGTGTGAGCTGCTATCAGGTCAGATTTTCTGGCTTCTTTGTAAACATGGATCAGTGCTCTGTTTTCTCCAGATGCTCCAGAGATGTGTGGACTCACACACGTGATTTTCTCTTAGCAGGCTGTGCGCTAAGCTCCAGCTGCAACATCCTTCTTAAGAAGCCCAAGCTACAGGTTTGGTGTCAGGAACAGACAAAGAACTCATTAATATGTTCTAATTATTAATAAGTACTCATGATCAAAAGGTGATTTGAGGAATCCTATCATACAGAAATATAAAGTTCAAAACTTGTTCTGTCTCGCTATTCTTATCCTTAAATCCATGTATGTACTTCAGGAAGTCAATGACCTTCCTCAAAGGCGTACAAAATTTAGTGCCAATATGCATTCATGAATTTTTCTAGGGAGAGTATCTATAGATTTTATCAGTCTTATATAGGAGCTCATAACCAAAAGAAAGATTAAGAACCTCTGTCAACCCCCTTATTTTAGAAAGGGTGCATTTGAGCCCTGGAGGTGTTAAGAAAATTACCCAAGGTCACATAGCTAATAGGTAATGTAGTCTGAACTATAACCAAGATCCTTCATATCCCAGCCCAAGCTCCCTCCATTGCCACACGTAATTGCGAGAAAGGGTTACTAAATAAAGGAAAAAAATATGTGTATGTATATTCATATATATGTAAATGAATATGTATATTCAATACATACTTGTCTTACATCTGAAAACATATATTGCTCTATTTTATATTAGTATATTCACATCTCTTATTGAGAAGGCTCTCAGGCATTGCTAAATTGACCGCAGATAAAGCTAAAAACGTGGCAAGTGATACAGTTAGGAAATAATGTCTTCTCATGGATGCTACGCAATAGCTTTCTCTGTGCTTTGTAACTCATGCTTTGAACGCTGTCAACTTCAAAGTAAAATCTGTACTTCAAAAAATCAAAGGAATTCACACCAAAAGAGTATTTAAAAATAATCAGCTTTGTTTCACTGTGTACATGGTACACAGTGCTGAAAACTATGAGAATAGATGTCACATTGTTTTAAGTCAAGGGTGGGTGCCTTTTCTACTAGGGAGGAGTGCATCACAATCGAGTAGTATTTGCAATTTATTACTTTAACAACCGTTGCTCTAAGAGAGGGTAAATTTTGTGTGTCTTGATTTTATTCTCATGCTGGGTTGAGTTTTTAAGTAACATATTAAGTTCCTTTGAAAACCTCATGTTTCCTAGTCCCCACTACTGATTCTGACTCCACTCCCCACTACACTTCTGTTCAGAGGAAACCGCCTTTCAACAGTCATCCTGGTTAGCATAAGAAAAGTACTAAATGCAGTTTTTCTGATACCCAGGCAAGTCAATACAAAGCCCTTTTCGTTTTATGATTTCTCTAAATTGAATCTGAAATCTGGAATTTTGTGACCATGCATACAACAGGAGGCTCCTCATGGCACAACTTTGTCAGTGGTCAGACAGATGTATGTTCAACATACTGCTGATCGCCCCTAGTTGAGAAAAAGTGCAGTGGAGGAGCCTATGTATCGGTGATGAGGTGTTATCAGGAGACAAGCAGCAAGCAGATGAGGACATCTGCATGGAGCAAATAACCCTAAATCATCCCCTTTTAAATGATGGAAATTTGACTGAAATTGACAACATTAAAGGATCTACTCACAAATAAGTCGATCCAAAAATCTTCAGGTAAAGTGCTTAATTTCCTAATGAATACGTTTCTTCTGACGTTTAATTAAAATACACACACACCAAAATGTCTTGAGCATACATTGGTAGTATTACTTTCACTTATTCTGGACAAAAAGGTGTCTTAATCTAACACAGGAATCAAAGTATCTGAGATGTTAGAGATTCATCTTTTTAAAGCATTTCCTCTGATAAAAGTCCTATGGCTAATATGTGGAAGCATGTAACATGTGATGCTTAGTTGAACAGGGCTCTTTTGATAATAACATGGTGACTACTTCCAATAAATTGTTGACCTGTTTTATTTCTCTTCATGAGATATAAGAACAAAGTGAGATGTTTTTTCATAAAGAATAGTAACCTTAACCCTTCTGCATACTCAACAGCAACTCTCCACTCCTCCAACTAACATTTTTTGCTCTCAATGACAAGGCCCTGGACCCACTGGACAATTAATTAGTATTTGAGAACATATTTAGAAATGATCAATGTTTCTTCTTTTCCAACATCTTCTCTTGCAAACAGGTCCATTAAGTTTTGGGAGATGAACTGGTTGAAATCCAGAGATAAATGTAAAGAACATTAAACTATTAATTAAACTATTACTCCTTTTTCACTTAAGATAGAAAAGTAAAACACAGAATTGAAATATTTTCTCTTTCATTCATGGAATGAGTCAGGATTCTGAGGGTCCCAGACACAACAGCACACTGATGGAGACAAGATGTAGCTGACTGAAAACGCCAAGCATTTCGATCCTATTCAATATCAGTCCTTACAGACACATGTTTCTTCTGTGTGGGGAATTCTCTTGTCCCTAAGTAAGATCACTGTCCGTTGAAACATTAAACTAGGAGGAAAGAGGCTGGTAATATAATATGTAGGCATGAGAAGAAAAGGAATAGAATAAAGGTGGAGTCTGTGTAACAATATAAATATACAGCCTGGAACACTTTTAAACTTTAATGTAAGTCAGTGGAGCTTATCATCAGCCTGCATAATATGAGTACTCAAATACTGCAAAAGGATAAGTAGAAAGTTTTAAAGTTAGTGTTTACTCAGGGTAGAAGTGTAAGCAAAGTGTCTGACTTATGTACACATATGTTTGGGGCAGAGGGGTGGCTTATCAGAAGGAAATGGAATGCAAAGGCTAAAGAAAAAAGTACAAGCATAGGCAACAGCCATTTAAAGAACTGGCTGAGTGTGACGGTTAATTTTATTTGTCCACCTGTCCACACTATGCCCAAATATTTAGTTAAACATTATTCTAGGTGAAGGTGTTTCTGGATGAATTAGCAACTGAACTGGTAGACTGAGTAAAAGAGGTTGTCCTCCCCGAGATGGGTGGGCCCCATCTTATCCTTTTTGGACCTAAATACAACAAAAAAGGAGTAAGGAAGAATTCACTCTCTCTCTACCTCACTGTCTTTCAGCTGAGACATCAGTCTTCTCCTGCCCTTGGACTCAGACTTGGACTGGAAATTACACCATCAGCTCTTCTGCCTCTCAGGCCTGGGACTGGAACAATACCATTGGCTCTCCTGGGTCACACCTCCCTAATTGTGTGAACCACCAATTCCTTACAACAAATCTGTACATCTGCATCTGTATCCATATATCCATATATACAAATAGAACTGCTTGTATAAATATATATATACATGCATATTGTAGTTGTATATGTATATGTAAATTATATATATGTGTATATATATATATATATATACATACACAATGTGTGTATATATGTCTCCTATTGGTTCTGTTTTTCTGGAGAATCCTGACATACATGAGGGGACAAGAAGGAGAGATAAACAGGTGACCCGGGATAGAGGGTCTGAAATACAAGAGATAGGGAACCTGTTAGAATAAAAGCTAGTACCCAAGAATCACATCACAGGCTCCTCAGCAAACTGTTGAGCTGGTGCACCTAAGCTCACAGGAGTGTAACCCTATTCAAACCAAAATCCATGTGGTCCAGGCCAAGAGAGTTGTTTTCTTTAAAATGCATGAGGAAAATGGGAATTCCAATCTTTATTTTTAGCTCTCAAAAACATTTAAAGAGATGCTAGTGCACTGTACATTCACAGCAGTTTCTGTTAAATGTCTGGTCCTCACCTTTCTTTAGTCCCCAGAGACTCTCAGCTGCTTCACATCCTTCCCAGACAAAGTCAATGTATCTTACAATCATCTCTGAACAGCATCTTCACCCATAAAATAGTCACCCAACTTATTCAACATGAAGGGTTATTTTTCTTAAGAGAATCTACTGAGTTTTATTTGTCCTTTCTCTCCTCAAGGCCAGTTGTGTATGGGGGAGGGAGGGTGTTACGAATCTCCTAATCCCTATTAATGTCTGCTCGTTACTAGTTTTGACCAAGGTTTTAGCGGGGACTTTTTTTTTTTTTTTTTTTTTTTTTGGTACGCGGGCCTCTCACTGTTGTGGCCTCTCCCGTTGCGGAGCACAGGCTCCGGACGCGCAGGCTCAGCGGCCATGGCTCACGGGCCCAGCCGCTCCGCGGCATGTGGGATCCTCCCGGACCGGGGCACGAACCCATGTCCCCTGCATCGGCAGGCGGACTCCCAATCACTGCGCCACCAGGGAAGCCCGCGGGGGCTTTAAGAAGCTAGGACCTGTTCCTTTTGAGAAACACTCATCAACCAGCGTCCATT
The DNA here is from genome assembly GCF_003676395.1 of Aethalodelphis obliquidens. NCBI lineage: Eukaryota > Metazoa > Chordata > Mammalia > Artiodactyla > Delphinidae > Aethalodelphis > Aethalodelphis obliquidens. The sequence goes on along the minus strand of NW_020837948.1, from coordinate 77,272,635 downwards.
TAGCCATAATGGCTTAAGGCATGCATTACAGGTGATGAATGAATTTATCTCCAATGCATCTGGAATGATACCAACTACTTCCATCCTTAGAAGAGTTGAGAAAATAGTCACTCAAATCATTTTCTGTACAGCTTAATTCTCTTATGGAACTGCTTGAGAAAGGCCGCTTTAGAAAGTAGATTAAGGTTACAAGCAATAGATTCGCTACAAGATCCATGTCATCAGGAGTTACAACTATCAGATTCTCAGGGTCCTGAGTGCCCAGCACAGTGCACAGCATTCAATGAAGATTTGTTGAACTGAGGAATGAATGATTCAGTACTGGTGGATCTATCCAGATAAATCTAAGCCCTGAAACTCAGGGTTCTAAAGTAAACTAGAACAGCAGAGAGCACCTGACAAGGATTCCGTTGTACTTTAACTGAGCCTAGAAATTTATGAGTGATAACTTGCTTGTATTAAACTACATTGTAGCTACACTGTACTCCATCATTCCCTCTCTCTGTAGAAGGGTTTAGCTGTACATCTGGACAGTATGAGCTGGAACATCGCGTACCATATCAGACAAGGGATGCTTCCCAGAGAACAAAACACTTCCCCAAAGCCAGTGGTTTGCTTTTTTTTTTTTTTTTTTTTTTTTGCGGTACGCGGGCCTCTCACTGCTGCGGCCCCTCCTGCTGTGGAGCACAGGCTCCGGACACGCAGGCCCAGCGGCCACGGATCCTCCTGGACCGGGGCACGAACCCGCGTCCCCTGCATCGGCAGGTGGACTCCCAACCACTGCGCCACCAGAGAAGCCCCAGTGGTTTGCTTTTGACATATACTCATCTTATTTTTAACATGGACCCCAACACATTGCAGTGGGGGCAAGGTCAGTGCTTGGCCTCATGATATTTATAAACCATTCGCTGCTTGCTGTGTAACCCCCCAACCATCAACTTCTTCCAGCAAAATTTCCTGTTGATTCATTTGTCACATGCAGCTTGATAAGAGCAAGGTGGGAAGTCAGGGTGGGCCCTGTTCTGCTTCTCATCTCTGCTAGATAAGGATCTGTCTTCATACAGCAAACAGCATTATGTAAAACAAACCACAATCAAACTATCAAGAAGCTGCTGCAATCTTTTAACCTTCTGTATGTTGCAAAGTTCTCTCACCATATTTTTGAGTCAAGGCAATTAATATTTCCTTCCTTCTTCCTTTACTCCTCTTTTCCAAGTAGACTATGGATTCCTGAACCTTCAAGATGACATGGATCTGCAAGAGGGGGGACACCTGGGTTCTTGATCAGATTCAGCAACATCACTAAGTACAGAAACAGAACATTCAATACAAGAAAGGGCATAAACAATGGGATCCTGGAAGGCAGCCAGTCCCTCAGCCTTGAATCAGTACTTATCACAGCATAACTCTCATAGCAGGACACAGGTGGAGGACAAAAGGCCCAAGCTGCCCAGCAGGGTCCCCAGGCAGCTGTTATCGTATCAGTTCAAGTAGGGCAATGTGTTCAGACTTTCTGGAAAGTTCCATCTCTGTACGGGACAAAAAACATATCAGTCTTTTCAAAAAGTAGAATAGACTACAGCTTAACAAATGAGTCCCAGCTGTTTAAAATTAGACTGCTAAGGGGAACTCCATATAAAAATATTCCCTAGGACTGTAGTATTTTCACTAAATTAGGACTTGAATGATTCATTCACTGAAGATACTGGCCTCTCCATATTGAAGCCTGACATACTTAAAAAAGCGTTCCTAAGCATGCTGGTTGTGACCATGCTATCTCCATCACCTAAAGCGCTTACATTACTTACTTTTAAAGTTGTATATTTTTTAAAAACAAACTGCTTGAATCACCACCCAGAAGACACCGACCACACTGTTTGACTCATGGGAAAGCAAAAGAGTGTAAGCTGAAAGAATTCTGCCCTAGCCACAGGAAACCTGGGTGATGATCTCTGTTTTACCACTGTGAACCACATGAACTTGGGCAACTGTCTTCACCTCAGTTGTCCAGCTGTAATATGGAGATGATGTGAATGTTGATGGAACATCATGGTTGCTTGAAGTCCATTCTAGCTCTCTAATGGATAATTCCATGACTTTCCTGGTATGGATTGTATTTTTAATATATGTCTTTAAGTCAAACATGGGCACATAAAACTTGGCCCCTTAAATTGGTGTGGGTTTTCTCCAGGATATGCCTTCTACATCTTTCCAGGCCTTCTTCATGCCTCCTTAGGATAAAGATCCTAATGTGACGAGATACTTTCTGGTTTCTCTTTCCCTGGTCTTCGAGTCTGCTCTTACGGCAATACTGGTCCCTTCAAATGACAAAACCTACCACTCTTCTTTCATTCTTTGACATAGCAGTTCAGCTTATGATAATTCAGATTAACTCAGAGGATAATTCAAGCATGTTTAGTATTTTTGTAAGTTCTAATTATTTGTCAGATATTGTACAACATTATGCAAATATTATTTGTTAAATACTTGTACTTAGATATTCAGTACATAAAATCTCCATAAAATATGTATAATGCACATGGCTTCTCCTGAACAGAGTGACTAAAACATACTTCTTCTTCAAAAGATTTCCATGTCAAATGACTTGGGCCTGCCTACAAACCTAGACACCCGGGGTGAATCTAGAAACCACAAATAATTTCTTGTTATTCTTTTGCCTCTGTTTATCCTTAAAAAAAAAAAAAAAAAAAGCTCTCCCTCATCTAAGGCCATGTTTCTTCAACAGAAATAAACAGAAATGCATATAGGTACTACGCAGTGACAAAGGTGGTTCAAGCCAAACAGTAAGTCTGATACATCTCCTAGAACATCTCTTTTAAGATTTTTTTTAAGCTTATATGATTTTAAAAAATAAAACAGGAGACACAAAATAATTTTAAAATTTCCTATACACTGCTTAAGAATATGCTCCCAAACGCAACTTCTCTACAGATTGAAGATATCCATCTTACTCCTCTGCCATTTAGGGATACTTCAATGGACACTTCAGGTGAATAGTCCTAAGAAGATATGAAAGTGTCTCTTCTTTGAAATACAAAAAGACCTGTGTAATAGAAAATATACATATCCATTTTCTTCAACTATATAGATAAGTTACATTCAAGTTTATGTTTGAGGGTATATTTTGCAGTCCTTGGAGATTTCTTTGCCATCAACCTTTTTGCTGCCTACTCGCTTGTGCTGTTTCTCACCCTTTGACACCTTCCCCAATGCACCACCTCAGAGCCTTACAGGGCACCCTGATTCTGGAAAGAGGCTAAATGCTTCTCATCCGATATTTTCCATCTTTGCCAAATCCATCATCCTTATTTTATGGAAAATGCTACCCAAGTTTTGCCCGGCATTATCAGCAACATCAATTAACACTATTTATAAAATGTATGTTTTACTTCAGGTTTAATTTTGTGAAAATGAAATAGGCAAAAATTTCAAACCTTTCTCTAGTTGTAACAATAAAAAAGAAAATGATATATCTCTTGCTCACACAAACACACACACACATTTCCGCACACAAAATAATTCTTAGAACAAACAAAAATGATCCTGAGGTAGAGATAGTTTCTGAACGGATGGGAGTAAGAAGACAGACATCACACTAGGAATTTAGCCCCTCCCTCACTGTCTACGTTTCATCATAAAAGAACTAGCTTCCTCTAAAATATGTTTTGTTCACAGAATGCTGGAAGAGGTCTGGTTTCCTTTTCACTCATCTGTCTTCCATATCAATAAAGCTTGGGTCACAGACTTTACATGGCCTGTTCTTTGTTTGGAAAACAACTCTAGGACACGAGGTATGGAGAGGAAAGAGGAGACCAGAAAACAGAGCCAGCTTCACTCTGAGTCAGAGACTGAGGAAAGGACTGTGGGAAAAACAGCTGGCCCCCAGGGCCTTCCAATCCAACCACTCTTCCAAGCCTCTCCTTTATCCCCGCAGGAAGGAGGGGGCAGAGCCCTGTTGCCACCAGAGAAGATCAATCAGGATCCCTTTGGACAGAGACAGCCACATCCCCTGGCCTACTAAAGAGAAAGGATAGATTTCAAAGGGATAGATATGGCAAGTCATCAACCAATCAAACCACATGTTGCTTTTTTACAGGGAAAATAGCTTAATTTTTTTACTAAAAAAATACCACATTTATCATATAAAACTCAGACAACACATAAAAGCACAAGGAAGAAAGAATGAGAAAACTCATCTGAAACAGGCATAAAATTTCTTGAGAATCTACTATGTGCCCAGCATTGTGTACAGTACTGCTAGGAGTAATGAAGACACATAAAATGCTCTTGAGCAGTTTATAATCTGGTGGAACCCTGGTATTTGAAGCAGTCTCAAACAGGATGACAAAAGAGACCACTAGATTTCCATATTTAAGCCCTCAGGGCATTTGTCCTGTCACAGAGGGTTGGCCAAACGCCAATGAAGAGAGGGCACTCTGGGCAGCTCCGGAGGACAAAGACTTGTAAACACCGTGTTGCGGAGAGAGGGCACACCAGGCCCTCCCCTATCTACCTATTTTATTTTAATGACTTTGAGAAACACTGAAGTACTGACTCTGAGTTCAGATAATGACTCTGCCACATATAGCAGTGTGACTTTAGACAAATCTGTTGAAGTGTCTGATTATTTAAAACAAACCTAATAATGTCCACCTCACAGGACTGCTGTAACATGTATTAGCTCATTTAATCCTCATAACAACTCGCGAGGTAGCTAGTTTATCATCACCATTCTATGTATGAGGAAACCAAGGCCCAGAAAAACCTGTGTAACTGGCCCAAGGCTACATACACAGTAAGTGGTGGAGCCAGGATTTGAACTCAGGCAGCCAAGCCCCAGAGTACATACTCTGTAGTCTGTAGCAGTAGTTGGTCACTACTGCCTCTGCATTTTACTAAATTTAGTAAAAGTCCAATCATGCCATTCGAATCAGAGTCTGGTGAAGACAGGAGGAGTGAATTTTTAGAGCCTGGGGACATGGGACCAAAGAACAGGCTTAATAAAATTTTAAACAGAGAAATAATAATAACTGATGTGCTTATCAGGTAAAAGGCATTATACCAAGTAATGTGGGGGACACACCTGTGTGTGTGTGTGTGTGTGTGTGTGTGTGTGTATGTAAATGATCTCATTTAATCCTCACAATAATTTGTCAGTTATGACTTACATCACTCTACAAATGTGGCAACTGGGGCCATGAGGGTTTCTGCAATTTCCTGAAGTCACAAAGCTAAAACATTACAAGGCTCACGTCAGGGTTGAGGTCTCTGTGACCAGATTCTCAACGCTTGGCATGAATTTGTTGAGTCAAAATGGTATGCAGGTCCCGTGAAAATGAAAATAAATACAGAAAAGGGATGAAAAATCATAGATCACCTCCCCTACAGTGTGCAATAGTGACGGATAGTGAAACAGGACATCTGGGTGCTGATTCTAAGTCAGCCATTAATGAACCACATGGCAATGAGCAAATCCCTCCACGCCTGTGCTCTGGGTTTTCCATCTATCAAATGAGGAGGGTGAAATAGGTTTCTGATTCTCAATCCCTTGGTGATCATAAACCACTCTCATGAATTCAATGAACTCTCCCTCCAGAAAATTGCATACATGAACATAGGACATACAAGTCTGCATTCAATTCAGTAGTGACATCATGTATTATGTATTAGTTGCTAGGCTTTCCCACTGAAATGTAATATCCACGAGGGCAAGGGGCTTAGTCTTCCTCACATGCATATCCCCAGTTACCATCATAGTACTTGGCACATCATAAGCTTCCCCACGCTATCAGTTGAATTAATAAATGGATTAGGGCTACTGGTCTCCTTGAGGTCAGTCCATATTAACCCCAGGTTAAGAAAACTTGGATTAAAGTATATCCAAGGTCCTTTTTCGTTCTGAAAGATCTAAGGTTGATCACATGAAACAGCCAATACTCCACTGCTTCTGACCCCAAAATGGCAATTTCATGTGCGTCAAGCTAATACGTTAATTTACAATTTCCCTGACTCACCTGGTAGTGACTCTGTGCATGTGCCCTTTGATACCTGGTGCTAATCTTTTAGTACTAATCGTGTTTATCTGTGACAGCTGTTACTCACCTTGCATTTATCACATGATGAAAGCCAGGCAAGCAGGTAATTGTGTAGTATTTCCTGCTTCTTGTAAATTGCCCATGAATGCAAGAAGAGCCCATTTCTGTTTAAAGTACAATTCAGTGGTAGTTTCTCCTTAAATTACATAATTTGAAATTGATCAGCACTTACATAATTCCAAATGCTTCCTTAATAAGGTAGCTACTAAATAGGTTAAGACTGGATTTAATATAAATAGGGCAGACTTCTGGAATAATTGTTCAAACAAGAAAACTGTTCAACCAGAAACTAAGCTTTTTAAAATGCGTGCCAAGTATAAACTTCAGGTTGGTTAAAATGTAGTATAGCTATTCTATTCTGTGACTTCTGTATTTGATCATAAAACATTGTGTTTAGCATTTATTCAGCATTCCAGGTAACCTATAACATCCAGTATCCACTATTCAAGCATTGTGCACTGTGAATTTTTAAGTCTGTGGATACTTACTTGTAGAAGGCTTTTGACATGAAACATTTTAAAAAGATTGCTGAAACAAATATTATAGAATACACTTTTATGAGTTAACTTGATGCAGTTTAACTATTGTGACAATGTTTCTGAAATACTCTACGGAATATGTTGCCTAGTTTAGTCTTGCCAACTCTCTACTAATGGCAATGGCAATTTATTTGGATTTGTGAGAAAAATGACAATATATGGTAGTTCTGTGTGTACTAAGACCACTCCGGCCTCTTCTTAACCATAAAGATTTAATAAGCGGTGTTTCAATGAAACCTCAACCAGCCTGTAGCTAAGCTGCCTTTTTTCTTCTCTAAAGAATGTTTCCATTAAGATGGCTTGAGGTCCAGTCAGGTAGAATTAAGATTAAAAGAATAAACCAGGGGCTTCCCTGGTGGTGCAGTGGTTTAGAATCCTCCTGCCAATGCAAGGGACACAGGTTCGATCCCTGGCCCGGGAAGATCCCACATGCCATGGAGCAACTAAGCCCGTGTGCCACAACTACTGAGCTTGCACTCTAAAGCCCGGGTGCCACAACTACTGAGCCTGCGCTCTAGAGCCCGTGCTCCGCAACAAGAGAAGCCACGACAATGAGAAGCCACGACAATGAGAAGCCCGCGCACCACAACAAAGAGTAGCCCCTGCTTGCCGCAACTAGAGAAAGCCCGCGCGCAGCAACGAAGACCCAACACAGCCAAAAATAAAACACACAAACAAATAAATAAATAAATTTATATATTTTAAAAAAAGAATAAACCAAAGAAATTTCCTGCCAAAAAGGCAAAAGCTAAGAGGAGTCGAGGGCATGGTAATGCCTGCCAAATACCAAGAAAATAGAAATAACATGATAGGGATATTATAACGTTTAGCATGTATTCCCCTAAAGCATTCCTACTGTCTGTTATATTCATTAGGAAATCCAAAGTCGGGAAAAAACAAGTAAAAGGTTTTTTTGTCTTACTTTAATGGCTGCATTTTTTAAATATTTGACTTGCCCATTGCTAGTTGGAGGTGTCCAAAAAAATTATAGAATTGGATGAAAGAAATGAACATCTGAACCTTAATGTAATCCAAATTCCAGAATGGTGTGTGTGTGTGTGTGTGTGTGTGTGTGTGTGTGTGTGTGTGTGTGTGTGTGTGTGTGTGT
>NW_020837948.1:77137740-77264862 GCF_003676395.1 Aethalodelphis obliquidens | reverse complement strand
TGTGTGTGTGTGTGTGTGTGTGTGTGTGTGTGTGTGTGTGTGTGTGTACAGGAGGGGGTACTAAACTAAAAGCAACATTGTAGGCAAAAAATTTAAAAATTAAATATATTGATTCTTGGGCTTCCCCGGTGGCGCAGTGGTTGAGAGTCCGCCTGCCGATGCAGGGGACACGGGTTTGTGCCCCGGTCCAGGAAGATCCCACATGCCGCGGAGCGGCTGGGCCCGTGAGTCATGGCCGCTGAGCCTGCGCGTCCGGAGCCTGTGCTCCGCAACGGGAGAGGTCACAACAGTGAGAAGCCCGCGTACCGAAAAACAAAAAATAATAATAATAATATTGATTCTTCAATCGAACTAGTAAGTAGCAAATTTATCACTATTATGAAAAGGTACTAAATAAAAAGGAAACAAAAACAACGAGATTGGATCACCTAACCCAGAATTACCAAAAATTGTATCCTCCCTTATCATTCAGTCATAGGGAAGCAAACCTGAATCTATTTTCTAGAAAACGGATCTTATTGGCACACCACATAACTCTTCATGGTTATCTCTTTCTAAAAACAATATTATCACCCTATAGACTTAAGCACTCATGTTCCGGAACTTTTCGAGGGAATTAAATTATAGAGGGGGAAAAAAGATGTAAATCAGATCTACTTATAAACTGTACTTGTAAAAACAAACAAAAAAAAACAGTAGAGAGAAACTTGAAAATATTGGATACAATGAAGTTTGAGAATTCTTTGTTAATTTTAATTTATTAAATCTATATTTACCCCCTTTTATCCCTGATAAGGTAGTTGTCAAACCCAATAAGGGTAAATGTAAGCATTATGTTCAGAGTGTAAAACTAAGGAAATGCCTTTCATAGTAGTGAGTAGAGTTCAGATTGTAAAATTATTAACTACTTTTATGGGTATGTGTTACCAAGTGTTTTGAAAACCAGTGGCCCAGAATTCCTTTCTAACCTCTATTCCTACTTTTCTCTGAACTCCTTAAGTCATCAAAAATTCTGGAAAAATACAATAAAATTTATTTTTTTCTTTTTGAGCATATCAACATTAAAGTAAGCTTAAAAAGAAGAAGAAGTAAGAGGAGAAAGAGAAAACTAGGAGAGAAAAGATATTTTTTTCCTTCCTGGAAAGGGCCACAAGGACCACGGAAGTTCTGCTTTTGTGAGGTCTTGTGTGAGAAAAGAAAGGGTGAGAAAATCCAACATTTGCAAAATCAGGAGCCAGAGCCAGAGCCCATCTGGGACAGTGATGTCCCTCCTCATTATCTTATCTTTCAGTCTGAAAGGAAGCAGAAACCAGACCAGGGTCCCTCCCTAACCAGTACCCAGAAAACCAGATGTAAAGGAGAAAAGACACAATTACCCTGAAGGAAGATTTTTTAAAAGATATTGCCCTGAGAGAAAGTTTACTTAACATTAAAAAAAAAAAAAGTCTCAAAAGTATCAAAGAAAACAAGGGAGAGAAAAGAGGGTACTAAAACATAAAAAGCAATCATCATAAGCAAAAAAGTAAAAATTAAGTATGCTTATTTCTCAGTTGAACAAATGTATAGTGAAATTACAAAGAGGTCCTGAATAAAAGGGGAAAGAAAACACAGAAATAAAAAAAAATTAAAACAAAAAGCACATTAAGTCTTTTCCTCACAGTTGGATGGGAAAAGCTATAAAGTGGAAAACTGTAAAGTCTTAAAACGGCAAAAAATCTTCCACTTGAAATTGCAAAACTCCATGAGAGAGAGCATCTCAGGTTACACTAGGAGGCCTTCGCTGGTTGCCTGCAATTGTTCCAAGCTCAGATTGCCAGAAGGATTCGTAGGAAAAGGTTGCTCCTTGCCCCCAGATCCTGATAATCAAGGCAAGCAATAAAACACCTTTGTATTTGTCCAAAGAATGAGCAAAAGAGCCATTAACAGGAGCTCTCTGATTTACAGTGCATTAGAATCACTTAGGGAGCTGCTTAGGAATTCTGATTCCCACAATAGTTATCTGAGAATGAGGCCCAGGGATCCACACTTTTAATTAGCACCTACCGTGATTCCAAAACACATGGCCCTTGAATCTCACCTTGAGAAGCACTGCATTAGACATTGCTATAGGAATCCCTCTGCCCATATGCTGTCTATGTAGGTTGTGTTGGTGAAACGTAAGACATCTTGTTGGCTCCCTCATAAAAAGGGACTAGCACAAGTCTAGTTGCTCTCATATCTGGGTATGAGATGAAATTCAAGATATTTTCCAGCAACCTGTACAATTACGAGCAGGCCTTCTACTAAACCCAAAAATTTTGCTAAATTTATCAGACTACTGTCTTCATAGATACAAAGGCAGGCTGTGTTTGTAAGCCATTTTCAGATTATTAAGATTCCATAAAAACAACCTAAGTATATATTAAAGTACATTTTAGAGGAGAAATATATGCTACTTCTCCAGGTCACTAGATGGGGTTTTAAGTACAATTACTGACTTAATTTGAATGGAAAATTTTACAAATAGGATTTTAGAAGTTATCTCCAAATAATTAAGATCACAAAGAAAAAAAAATGGACAGTCCTGTATTTCATTTCTTATAATGCTTACTTTTCTAAAGTTTCTTACTGCTCAATGACCCCAGACTTGGCTAGTAAAACACCCTTGCATCACAGTGGGTTGCCTACAAGTATTTATATTTGAGAGACTCTCAGTACATTTTTGACTGCAAATCAAACCCCCCAGAAGGTCTTCTTGCTTCACTGTCTTCAAAGGAGCTTCGAATAGAATGTTCCTTTTCAAAAGGGGCCTCAGGAGTTACTTTGCTCCTCCAGCAGAGTTAGGTTGTTTTATTTTGCCTGATACTAATCTACCTTTTTAAGGCTCAAAAATGACTTTATTATCACTCTTCTATGTTTTTTCAATTGTGGAATCTTACAGGGTTTTTTGTTGAAGTATAGTTGATGAACAATATTATGTTAGTTGCAGGTGTACAACATAGTGATTCAACATTGAAATACATTAGGAAATGATCACCCCAGTAATCCTAATAACTATCTGTCTTCATACAAATTTATTGATATTACAGTATTATTGCCCATATTCCTTATGCTGTATTTTATCAATATATCATTTTTCAGTACTCTATGATCCTTTGAGAACTCAATGATAGATATTTTCTATAAAATAAAATATAAACATTAGCAGATTAAAGTCTTTGTTTTTTATGACCACAGTGGCCTATCCAAGCATTTCAGTTTTTGTCTAATAGAAGATGTGTTACTTTTTTTTTTAATGAGATCGTTGGAGCCATGAATCACATTAGTCCCTTTTGTGGGGGACTGAGGCTTCTATTTGTAAGTTAATTCTTAATGCTACACAAAATCACTCTTCTTGTCTTTTTTTCCACTCCAGAGTAACCGCAGCAACTGTTTGGCCTGGATATTCTGAGAGAGCCCTAATATTAAATACTTTTCTCCTATTGTCAGACTCTATATCATAATATCAAGCCACCCATGACAAATTTTTCTTTGGAAAATATAATTACAAAGTCAACACATGCCTTTAAAATGACTGACTTAATTTGAGCATCTCAGAAGGACCCTCTGCACCACTTACCCCCTCTCCTGCTCTTGATATCTGTTAGGATGGTGACTTGTTGAGGATGGCATTGATCTTAACCCTCAAGGCCTCTGGATGCTTTTGGTCCTGCTTCAGCAGGAAATAGACTTGTGGGGTTGACTGAATTTAGTTTTAAAGCTCTCTTATTTCTTGGACCTGTGTCTGCCGCTGCTCTCCTGGTAATTTTTCTAACTGCGACCTCATCTTGACCTCTAGTTTTCACTTATTCGCTTATCCTTCTTACTCAGTGACAATCTCCTGTTTTTGATCATCGGTTTCATCTATCCCCAGTACTCTGGCTCTTCTGGTCCAGGCTTTTAGTCTTAAATACCAACTATAGCTTCCTTATCTGTGACTCAGCCTAACTCTACCATCTGCTTTCAAATTCTTCTCCCAGGCCTTCTCATGCCCTCTCTTTCCAGCTCGACAATATCTATTCCCTTCCTCGTAGCTCCTGTTCTAAACTTTAGTCTCCTCTTCCCTGCCACTTTCCCAGTATTGCCCTGGTAAATTTCTGACCATTGAAGCTACTAGTAACAGAAGCAGAGGTCCACTAAGGAACAAGGGTCCCAGGAGGAATACATGTAAACCTGGGAGGAATACTGACATTGAACTTTGAGAGAAGTTAGAGTTCAACTTCCAAAAAAATGAAGGCTATACACATAGAGTTTTTTCATACACAAACCAGTTTAATTATTTTGATTTATTCTTTAGTAAAAAGAAATATCAAGTTAGTAAAAAAAAACATTAAAATTAATTATTCACTGACTTGAGGGGTTTTTAAACCAATGTTTTACAGGCAATTCGATCAGAACAGGCAAACTTGTTTGTACATATAGCCCAGTCTCAAAAATACATAGATAGAATAACCAAGAGTCTAATATAAGGGCGCTTTGGGTTTTTTTAAATAATTGCTTCTCTATTTTTTTTTATATACCTTTATTTATTTATTTTTGGCTGCATTGGGTCTTCCGTGCGGCGTGCGGGCTTTCTCTAGCTGCGACGAGCGGGGGCTACTCTTCCTTGTGGTGCGTGGGCTACTAATTGCAGTGGCTTCTCTTGTTACGGAGCACGGGCTCTAGGCTTGAGGGCTCCAGTTGTTGTGGCTCGTGGGCTCTAGAGCGCAGGCTCAGTAGTTGTGGCACACGGCCTTAGCTGCTCTGCAGCATGTGGGATCTTCCCAGACCAGGGCTCGAACCCGTGTCCCCTGCATTGGCAGGCGGATTCTTAACCACTGTGCCACCAAGGAAGTCCAAGGGTGTTTTTTGTTGTTGTTGTTGTTTTGTTTTTTGTTTGTTTGTTTTCGGTAGGCGGGCCTCTCACTGTTGTGGCCTCTCCCGTTGCGGAGCACAGGCTCCGGACGCGCAGGCTCAGCGGCCATGGCTCACGGGCCTAGCCGCTCCGCGGCATGTGGGATCTTCCCGGACGGGGGTATGAACCCGTGTCCCCTGCATCAGCAGGCAGACTCTCAACCACTGCGCCACCAGGGAAGCCCCCGCAAGGGTGTTTTTTAAACTATCAAATGTTAGGCAAAATTACCAGCCAGCAGTAATAATACAGGTACTTTCCAACTTTTCTAATTATAAATGCATTCCTATGTGCATATCCTGCTTATTTTACTAGTTTCATTCCCTAACAATGTCTAGCCTGACCTGCAATTCATGCTAAAAATACTAGTGCCAACCCCCATTACTTCACATACCACCATAGTTTTCTACAAGCCGTCTGTCAAAACAAAAAGTGACTGTTGAAGTAAGACGCATTACCAATGAGATAAACGACTCATAACAATAAGGAAGCAAATTGCACTCAGAACAAATGAAAAGGAATCAATCACCTTGCCTTATTAGCAGTGTGCTGAATACACTGGTTTCATCTGAAATACAAGTTTTTGGACTCGAGCTTTCTCTGAAGAGCTAGAACTACTTGGGAGGGGGCGGAGTTACAATATTAAGGTGGTAGTTGAAATCATGGGGTTTGATAATATTTAAAGAGACACACAATATGGGACATTAAAAGAAGAATCCATGTTGGATTAGTAGGACATACATTTGGAACAGGCAGGGCCTTTAATATTCTTCATAAAATCTGGGCCAACCTTTGAAGTCAAAGGGTCTGTCTCTAGTGCACACACACACACCAATTACACCAACCACTTGAATTACTTATTCACATAAAAAAGTATGGCAGGTTTCCTCAAGACTGCGAGACTGTTGAGGAAAGAGGCAAAGTCAAGCCATCATCAATATGGGTGGAGTTAGGAGTAAGCTCTTCTCAAAATCCCCGTGGTGATCATGACTAAAATTTTTGAACAACATAAAAACCAAAAATAAATATTCTCGAATATGGATCTTCTTATGTACTCTGTTGGTACCACATATACACACACAAGACTATACAATTGTGTTCTTAGCTGTACACAGATTTTTTTTTAACATCTGTATTGGAGTATAATTGCTTTACATTGTTGTGTTAGTTGCTGCTGTATAACAAAGTGAATCAGCTATACGTATCCATATATCCCCATACTCCCTCCCTCTTGCGTCTCCCTCCTACCCTCCCTATCCCACCCGCTAGGCCTTAGCCCTTAGTAAAACTGTGATGTGGTTAAAACACATCCCTGGTACTTTAGAAACTTGGAACTAAAACTATATGGAAGTCACTTAATCTAAAATATTAATTTTACAGATGAGGAAACTAAGAATCAGTAAGAGGAAAAAATATCACATCAACTATACCTCAATTAAAGAAAAACACACATGGGCTTCCCTGGTGGCACAGTGGTTGAGAGTCCGCCTGCCGATGCAGGGCACACGGGTTCGTGCCCTGGTCCAGGAAGATTCCACATGCCACGGAGCGGCTGGGCCTGTGAGCCATGGCCGCTGAGCCTGCGCGTCTGGGGCCTGTGCTCCGCAACGGGAGAGGCCACAACAGTGAGAGGCCCACGTACCGCAAAAAAAAAAAGAAAAAAAGAAAAACACACAATATCTCAAATCTCTCACACAGACAATTGCTTCCTCAATCTCTGTGACATTTTCTTCTTGATGACAGGAAGTAGCTGTCTTTTGGGATTTTCTCCAGAGTGAAGGCCACATCTGCATGTGATTTGCATACGCTCCTCTAGCCTGGAGTGCTGGCTAATTTTAACATTCAGACTTGGTTTTCTAATGATAAGATGCCAAAGGTTAACATTTTTCTCACGAATGTAGCAGCATCTGCCATTTATGGAGCATTAAATGTGCCGCGCGTTGTGCTAGGCACTTCATTCATATTCCCTCATTTCATCCTTTCAACAGTCTTGTATATTGGATAGTGTTACCCTGTCTTACAAGTGAGGACAATGAAGCTGAGAAAATAAATATTATGCCCTAGATATTTTACTGAGTAGATAATAAAATCAAGATTGAAACCCGGGTCCATCTGATTACCAAGCATTTTCTGTGCTTCTTCCATCACTGGAACTCTATTACCAGGGCCCAGGGGGAAATAGAGGGGAGACAGAGAGCCAAAGAAAGTCAGAGTAGTCACAAGCACTGCTCTAGGAGGAAACACTGGAGGAGCCAGTCTGGCACTGATGCACAGATGGTTTTCACTGTCAGGAGAGCAACAGGCAATGCTGTTCCAGCACTAATAAACATGCGCTTGATGGGAAAGAGTGGGGAGACACTGCAACGAAGACTCTCATGATAATCAGTTTTACCAGAGTAGACTTCAGTGGCCTCCTCCAACAACCTGATGGGTGGAACAAAATAGCCTGCCACAAAGTTCTGGTGATCTTGGAAAAGAATAAATATCAACTTGGGATATTGCCTTAGTGAAATGATATATCCTGATTTGAGTATTAAATCTAGTCCAGCTTGCGTTTCTGTAACAAATTCTCAAACCCCACAAGATTAGGAAATGTTATCTGCAAGGAGTTAGGGACAGCTGGAGAGAAATATCTGGGGCTTGAGCAAGTTCTTTGATATGGCCTGACTTCCAGGAGCCTTGAGAAGTAGATTCCACCTTAATAAATACCAGGTGTCAATTTTACACGGACTCTGGAAAGTAATTAAGACTAGGCAGGATCAGATCCAAGGAGTTATTTTACTTTCAGTAGGAGTTATGAATTTTAGTTTGCCAATATTCAAAAATAGACCCTGGAATATGGCCAAGGAAAGAGATGATGTTTGCCCTTCAGCCTTTCCACGGAAGTTCAAGAATCCAAGTCCCTGTGAGAACAGCCTGCCAGCTTTCATGGAAGGTTCTGTCACTCTCTGGCTTAAAACCCTTCAAGAGTTACCCATGGCATTTAGAATAAAACCCAAACTCTTAAATGCAGATTTTATGACTCTCCCTTATTGCCTCCTCTTTATTTTTAGACATCCACTCGTTCTATTGTCCAGTTACAGTCAATTTCTTTCTAAATTCTGTCCCTTCTCCAAGCCTTGGCTCGTGCTACTCCCTCTTGCTGGAACATTCCCTGCTGCAATGGTCCCCTCCTCCCACAGTCTCTCTATTACCCGCCCAGCCACTGCTGGTTGGCTGAGTCCCACTCATCCTTCACTCCAACATCACTTTCTCCGGGAGCTCTTCACTGACTCCCCACTTTCCTCTGTACTTATCATAGTTCACTATAATTTCTTATTACATGGTTTCTTTGCCAGCTGGACTGTAAATTCTATGATGGAAAAGACGTGTTGCCAGCTAGCAAATATTTGTTGAGTGTCCACTCTCTGCTAGACATTGGAGATAATGTGGTCCGCTAGATGTATAAGGTCCTATGTCTGCCTCACCCAGTGTTACAACCTAACATGAAGCAGATCCTTTTCCTCTCACGTAAGATGTATTTATGATATAGGTTGCCTGTAGGAATATCAAGGATCTTTTTATTCCCTGCATATATATGAGGCAGGACAACTTCCAGATGATGGAATCTTGCTCTCCTAGAAAATGGAATCAGAGTGATCCAGAGGGTAGCCATTAGAGACGGCCTCCTGCCTGGGCTAAATCAGGAAGTGCCAATGGTGGAATACTTTGGAGGATCTTTGGAACACTGTGTGGCAAGCCCTATTCTAGAAACAAGAAAGATGCTGCCTTTGTCCTCTTAAAGCCAACATGTCTCAAAATAGTCTGAGCAAGAATCCTGGTCATCTTGATTAATAATGAAATTATTAGCTAGCACTAACCCATCACAAAGTTACTTTGCTGTATGAGAGCTAATTTATTTACAGAACTCCTGGAATGTGACATGCCAAGCAATCAATACAATTACAAATAAAGCAGTGTGAGAATATCAACTATAGAAGGCTGCCATTTCCACCCAGAAAGTTTAAATTTTGCTGAAGATTCCCAGTTTAGACTCCATCTCTCTGGTCTTTTAGCATCCAGACTAAAGTAGGCATCTCATTTAATTACACAAATATATTGATCTGTAAATTCAGGCCATCAGTGAGAATGAATTCAGATAATAAATTAATCCCTCAGCATTCTGGACTTTGAAAGCCCTTTCTCTCCCTAGTATAATTTGTGCTGCTTTATCAATTCAGAAACTATTTCATTTGTCATAGATGTACTGAGGTGAGGGAAGTTATTAGAATTTAGATTATTGACTTTAATTTTCTATTACAGTAAGTGCAATTCATACATGTAAGAATCTTCACCCACTGAGAACATTATATCATTTTACATTTTTCCTTCAATCTAAGAACCACTTGTAAAATGGAAAAGGTTGGAAGAGAGGGAGAGATAGAAGCTGAAGAAAGAAAATTGTAAATTATTATATCACATGCTTGAGATGAGAATGAATGAGCCTACACTGGGGACGGCTTGGACAGAGATGCCTCTTGGTCTTGAGTCCACTAGAGAGAAATGAATGATTTATTAAGAGAGGAATTTTGGACTTCTGAATATGCATATTAAATTTCTTTTCTTTCCCAAATCTTTTTAAAATTCCAATGTAAGAAAAAAGTATTGATGCTATTAAGTAGATATAAGTCTGGTTACTGACTGAGTAAAGCAGAGGAAGTGACAACTTAAGTATCTGCATGGGAGAAGCCCCCCCACCAAGTGAATCATTTCACTCAGCAGAAACCTTGAGGGGCTCTGAGGTAGGGTCACCAAGCATCAGGGCAGGCAAGGCTTTGGGGGAGACACCAGGTTGAAAACAGGGGGATTATTCAAAGTCTACACACTAAACAGAGGTATCTTTCAAACAGGCAATTATTAATCATAGGAGAAGCCAAAAGTTGTCTGAGAAAGAAACTTAGAATAGCAATGGTTATTATTTACATAACCATAACAGTGTTGACATGCCTGTTTAACCAAAATGTGCTGTAGAACTCTAAGGGCAGGCTGATGAGAAGGGATGTTGGAATGTGGTGATGACAAGGGGGTGCTGGGAAGGATGAAATTTTTATCTATGACAATAGGAACTCAATAAATTATATCTAAAATGGATATATCAAGAAATATCAGGAATATTATTTATAAATATGGAAGAAGCAGCAGGGGGGAAAAAGTTCTAAGAGTTGAAAGTTGTTGCCTCTGGAGCATGGGCTAGAGTAGGGTAGGAGAAGGGACAGTTTTTCAGCAAGAAAACTTAGTTTTCTATGATTTCTTATATTCTCTGCATGTATTACTTGGATAAAAAATTTTTTTTAATAAGAGAAGGTCCTTTGGGTTGCCAGGATATTATGATTATTAGCCTGGAAGAAACCTTGATTCCATAATTTTACACACCCAGGATGTTGTGATCTCCTTGGTATGTATATAGGAGATACATAATCATGTCTGAATTGGTGCATCATTAAAGCCACTATAATTATTTACACTAAAAAGAAGATAGCACAAAAATTTAGGCCACA
Source organism: Aethalodelphis obliquidens (assembly GCF_003676395.1). Taxonomy (NCBI): domain Eukaryota; kingdom Metazoa; phylum Chordata; class Mammalia; order Artiodactyla; family Delphinidae; genus Aethalodelphis; species Aethalodelphis obliquidens. The sequence goes on along the minus strand of NW_020837948.1, from coordinate 77,254,416 downwards.
AAATGTTATACTGTGATTCTTTTGTAAACCTCAACACAGTGCCCAAGGGTTCTTTCCAAAGGACCATTTTGTGTCTTGTGAACTGCTATATTCCCAGTGCCTAGCACAGTGCCTGCTTAACATGGATCCCTTAGAAGTAGTTGTTGAAAAAAATGTACAGAGATTGCAGCAATGGTAGTTAATAAACCACTGTTGAATTAACTGGACTGGGTGGGAGGGAAGAGAGGAAGGAAGTTCTAAGGAAGGCAAATTGCAAAAGGCCAAATATAATTGGGAGCCACGCCAAATTTTCTCCCCTTTTTAAGGAATCAAAACCAGGGTGAAGTCAAGGTCAAACCACTAATAAAGGGAGATGAGTAAAATAAGTTCAAGGTGGTATATTTGTGAATTTCATTTGCTTGGTAAGCACTTTGTGTATGAACGGGGTGGAGCTTATGAACTGAGAGGGCAATTCCATATCCTATATATGCCATTCAGGTTGATATTTTAAAATATGGAAAAATAGTATTTATCATTCAACTTGGATGGCTAAGAAAATGTGTAGAAGTCTATGTCATACACGACACAACCAATCAAGTTCAAAATACAATTTTGAAAAAGAAGAGAGGTCGTCTAAGTAGAAAACCAAATTTTATGTTTAAGATCATGTATTAGTTTGCTAGGGTTGCCATAACAAACTGTCACAGATTGGTGGCTTAAACAACAGAAATTTATTGTCCCAGTTGTGGAGGCTTGACGTCTGAGATCAAGGTCTTGGCAGGGCTGGTTCTCTCTGAGCACAGTGAGAAAGACTCTTCCAGGCCTCTCCCCTGGCTTCTGGTGGTTCCTTGGTTTGTAGACGCATCACCCTAACCTCTGCCTTCATATTCACATGGCATTCTTTCTATACTCACTATGTGAGTGTCTGTGTCCAAATTTACCCTTTTTATAAGGATACCAGTCATATTAAAGTAGGCGCCCACTATACTCCAGTATGACCTGATATTAATTATACCTGCAACAGCCCTATTTCCAAATAAGGTCACATTCTGAGGTACTGGGGTTAGGACTCCAACATATGAATTTGGGGGGACACAATTCAATCTATAGCTTTTTCCAGTCTAGGTTTTCTAGAATAATCATCTTTTTTTTCTCCCTACTACTTTGATTCTAAGTATAGCCTTTGTACATTTCATTATACCTCCCCAAATCTACCTTGCAAAGAGGCAGACTGCACAGAAGGGTGGATGGCTGGATAAACAGATGTATCTGACTGTGACTGTTAGGCCGGAGCCAGCCTGGAAGATGGTATGCATACTTGAGAACCAAAACTAATAGACCAAATGTCTCTTCTTGATGAAAGCTCCCCTAAGATGAAAGAGCAAAAAAGCCTACCTACTCCCTGGGAATTGGGGAGGAAAAAATATCCCTAGAATTAAGCACAACTTAATATCTCAATAGATTATCACTATAATTTTCAACTTCCATTAAGAAAGTACCATTATTATATTATAATTACATTCACTTCTTTTAATAAAGTAGTAATGATCTTCAGAAAATACCACCACCATGAGAGCATTCCTTGAATGCAATTCTGAAACAAGAGGTTCAATAAATTATCTGAGCAATAGCAGTATTATCATTGAATTTAATTCTCAAGAGTGATTTTGTAAAAGACATAGTTGTTGGTTCAAGAAAAAGTTAATTTCAAGTAGTTGACGTTGTCATGAATTATTTATTCATTAACTACTTCAGTCATTTCAATCATAAGTAGAATTCCTTTTCCTATCTCTTGGTTTTTATCTGAAATTTCCTTTTCCTTTCACCATTTCTCTGCTCAGCCCCTCAACGCCTGCACTTCTTCCAACACTACTTCTAGACCCGAAGACTGATTACTCCAATGAATGAATAATTATTACATTCCCCAAACAAGTAGCAGCAGGTTCCAAAGTTGGCCATATGGACAAAGGTAAAGAGGGATTATAGAAATAGAAACTATAAAACATTGTTGAAAGTAATGGAAGAAGATCTAAAAACTGGAAAGACAGCCAGTGTTGAAGACTTTATATTCCTAAGATGGCAGTGCTTCCCAAATTGATCTATAAATTCAATAAATCTATATCAAAATTCCAACTGCTTTTCTTGCAGAAACAAGCAAGCTGATCCTAAAATTAATGTGGAAAGGCAAGGTCCAATATGTGACCTTGGATTAGCAGTTTCTTAGACATGACACCAAAAACCCAACGACCAAATGAAAATAGATAAATCAGTCTTCATCAAAATTATAAATTTTTGTGCTTCAAAAGACACTATCAAGAAAGTGAAAAGACAACTCACAGAATGGGAGAAAATAATTGAAAACAATGTATATGATAAGGGTCTAATATCCAGAATATATAAAGAATTCTCACAACTCAACAGTAAAATGACAAATAATCCAATATTAAAATGGGCAAAAGATTTAAATAGACATTTCTCCAGAGAAGATATACAAGTGACCAATAAGCACAATATGTTCACCATCATTAGTCATTAGGAGCTTGCTAATCAAAACTGCAATGAGATACTACTTTACACCCACTAGGATGGCTATAACCAAAAGAGAAAATAACAATAATTAACCTCTTTGGGAGTTTATCAAGATCTTAAGATGTCCAGGTAAAAACAAAGTCAGAGAATAATAAAGCGTCAGAGAAAACTCTTGGGACATCTTGAGGCCAGACATACCCAGACATGTAAATGTAGACCATGCAAACTGTTAACCTGTGTGTGGTTGCCACAGGCCCCAGCACTGCATTTTACAGCCAGTGAAGCAGCTGCCTAAAGAAGCATTCAATAGAAGATCACTAGAAAGGGAGCATGAGTCAAAACTCAGAGTTGGGCTTCCCTGCTGGCGCACTGGTTGAGAGTCCGCCTGCCGATGCAGGGGACACGGGTTCGTGTCCTGGTCCGGGAAGATCCCACGTGCCGCGGAGCGGCTGGGCCCGTGAGCCATGGCCGCTGAGCCTGCGCGTCCAGAGCCTGCGCTCCGCAGCGGGAGAGGCCACAGCAGTGAGAGGCCCGCGTACCAAAAAAAAAAAAAAAAAAAAAAAAAAACTCAGAGTACAACTTCTATCTTTAACCTAGTTTTCTAAAAGTGTTGGTGGGGGAGTTAGACTGTATGGAAACAGTCTTGTCTCTGTATGGACTGTGCTCAGTGTACTTAATTTCAGTGTGAAGAAGTGAATTAATATCAATGTAGAATCCATTCTCTGATCAGTTTTATGTGTTACAATATCTTAAAATATACAGGATCAGAAAACCATAGAAGACTTATTTAACACTTCCTTATCATTCTTGTTTGTTCCAGAAATGTTTGATATAGTTGTTCGGCTATTTTTGCTCTCCTCATTACAATATTTATTTCATCAAATAGATGTTCATTCCTTTCCATTCTCTGAAAGGCACTAGTGTAGTTTGTGCTCTTATGTTCTGACCTTTGAAATAATTCATAATTAGACTAGTGAATGCTTTTCCCTCATTTTCCAACCTCAAAGCTAGCAAGTAACTGCTAGACTAGTCTGTGACTTATAAGAAAGAATGCTAAAAAGCTTATAATTATTAGAGAATGGCACTGTTTTCTGCAAAGCAACTAAACACTGAATGTCTTGTTCCTGAGAAAGTAAATAATAGGAATAAAAAATGATTTCTCTATAAATTTCCCTATAATCCATGACTAAAGTTACACTTTAACTCAATCAGAAAATAGTTCCTCATTTTTCATATTTAATATATTCCTACTATCTGCCACATAATCTGATTAAGACAGAGATACAGAAATGAGTAAGCACCTCACAGTTTAGGGGTGAAGACAGACATATAAACAAATAAAGTTAAAATCATTTTGATAATTTTAACAACAGAATCATGAACACAATATCAGAGAAAGGAGTGTTTAGTTCTGTAGAAATGTCAAGGAAATCTCCTCCTCAATGTCAAATTTCCTAATTACAGGCTCAGATAGTACCACAACTTTATCTTTGATAGAAGTTCTATCACGAATGCAATTTTCCATTTATCCAGTAAGCATCTGATTAATCCCTCTCTCCTCCATTAGTATGTTAAGTTTTAAATATTTGAGCATGGAGCATGTCTGTTCCTGCCCACTTTAAATTCTCAACACATAGATAATGTGTTGATACTATAAATTAGTAACTCTTAAATATTGTTGAATATACATAGGGAAAGTATTCATAAAGGAATACATTAGGATTCTTTACCTGGCTGTTGGAATTAGATTAGGAGTTTGCCAGGAGAACAGGCAAAAAGAGAAGGACATTGCAGGCAAGGGGTATAGCACTGTGTGCAAAGAGATGAAGGCACGTGTGCTTGATGCTGGGGTATAAAATCTGAGATGGGGTTTAGAGGAACATGTGATAGAGGACAAAAGAAGGAGTGTGCAGAACATGAGACATGTCAGGCTGAGCAATTTTAGCTTTTATCTCAGAGGTATGAGACAGGGGTCACTAAAGCATTTTAGGCAAGTGAGAAACATGACTGGACTTTCTTTTAAATCTTAGGAAGACCAATTTTTACAGTTCTATGTTCATTAGGATTTTTAGGTGGCAAAGGACAGAAGTTCCCTTGGGTTCGATAGGAGAGCTTATTATAAGAATAAGCAGGGGGCTTCCCTGGTGGCGCAGTGGTTGAGAGTCCACCTGCCGATGCAGGGGACACGGGTTTGTGCCCCGGTCCGGGAAGATCCCACATGCCGTGGAGCGGCTGGGCCCGTGAGCCATGGCCGCTGAGCCTGCGTGTCCAGAGCCTGTGCTCCGCAACAGGAGAGGCCACAACAGTGAGAGGCCTGCGTACTGCAAAAAAAAAAAAGAATAAGCAGGAAAGCAAGGGAAATTTCTGACAACAATCAAACAGATAATATGGAGAAATACTGGGTGTCCTCTGTGACTCTGGCAAGAGCAATTTCATTGATGTTGTGCGAGCAGGTACCTGATTACAAGTGAAGGACTTAATTGCTGAGGAAGAAATAGAGATGCTGAAAATGGACTGCTTTTTCAAGAAGCTTGAAAAAAGAAGGAGGCTTTCAGGCTAACATGATGCTGAGAATTTATGCTTCAAAAATCTTTCCAACACATAGAAATGATGGATAAAATGTTAAACACACACACACACACACACACACACACACACACACACACACCCCGCAACTGGACTCAGATATAAGATAGATATCTATGTGGATGAGAAATAGAACAGAAACAAAGAGTGGCGAGTAGAGGCTGAAGTCACAATTTTCTGAGTTTTGTAGTTGTGACAAATGATATAGCAACGCTGGGCCAGAGCTCATTAAAAGTAGTCCTTTCGAGGCACGAATATACAATGGAAGAAAAGACAGCTTCTTCAATAAGTGGTGCTGGGAAAACTGGACAGCTACATGTAAAAGAATGAAATTAGAACACTCCCTAACACCATACACAAAAATAAACTCAAAATGGATTAAAGACCTAAATGTAAGGCCAAATACTATCAAACTCTTAGAGGAAAACATAGGCAGAACACTCTTTGACATAAATCACAGCAAGATCCTTTTCGACCCACCTCCCAGAGAAATGGAAATAAAAACAACAATAAACAAATGGGACCTAATGAAACTTAAAAGCTTTTGCACAGCAAAGGAAAGCATAAACAAGATGAAAAGACAACCCTCAGAATGGGAGAAAATATTTGCAAGCGAAGCAATTGACAAAGGATTAATCTCCAAAATTTACAAGCAGCTCATGCAGCTCAATATCAAAAAAACAAACAACCCAATCCAAAAATGGGCAGAAGACCTAAATAGACATTTCTCCAAAGAAGATATACAGATTGCCAACAAACACATGAAAGGATGCTCAACATCACTAATCATTAGAGAAATGCAAATCAAAACTACAATGAGGTATCACCTCACACCAGTCAGAATGGCCATCATCAAAAAATCTACAAACAATAAATGCTGGAGAGGGTGTGGAGAAAGGGAACCCTCTTGCACTGCTGGTGGGAATGTAAATTGATACAGCCACTATGGAGAACAGTATGGATGATCCTTAGAAAACTAAAAATAGAACTACCATACAACTGAGCAATCCCACTACTGGGCATATACCCTGAGAAAACCGTAATTCAAAAAGAGTCGTGTACCACAATGTTCACTGCAGCTCCGTTTACAATAGCCAGGACATGGAAGCAACCTAAGTGTCCATCAACAGATGAATGGATAAAGAAGATGTGGCACATATATACAATGGAATATTACTCAGCCATAAAAAGAAATGAAATTGAGTTATTTGTAGTGAGGTGGATGGACCTAGAGTCTGTCATACAGAGTGAAGTAAGTCAGAAATAGAAAAACAAATACCGTATGCTAACATATACATATGGAATCTTAAAAAAAAAAATGCCTCTGAAGAACCTAGGGGCAGGACAGGAATAAAGATGCAGATATAGAGAATGGACTTGAGGACACAGGGAGGGGGAAGGGTAAATTGGGACGAAGTGAGAAAGTGGCACTGACATATATACACTACCAAATGTAAAGCAGATAGCTAGTGGGAAGCAGCCACATAGCACAGGGAGATCAGCTCGGTGCTTTGTGACCACTTACAGGGGTGGGATAGGGAGGGTGGGAGGGAGACGCAAGAGGGAGGAGATATGGGGATATATGTATATGTGTAGCTGCTTCACTTTGTTATAAAGCAGAAACTAACATACCATTGTAAAGCAATTATACTCCAATAAAGATGTTAAAAAAAAAAACAAAGAAAAATACAACAACAAAAAAATGTAGTCCTTTCATCATGGGGGAGGACTTGAGTTTCACTTTCTGCTTAGAATCATGGATTTGGTGAAACTCCCCCACTTGCAAAAAGAAGTAGGGGAACTCTAAGATCTATCAGTTTGCTGATTAGAGCTAAGAACATATAGAAATTGTGGGTTCAAGAAGGCATTGGGGGAAAAAAACATTTTCATTCTCTAAAACTGAGTCAAGCTGCCTTCAAGCTTCAACCTAGATTTGTCATATTTCCAACCAGTCCACAGAGGCAGTAACTTCAAACTGTGATTATAAAATCTAGCCCTACATTGGAGATTCAAAAGGTACAGAGGCAACTACAAAACCTAGACCAAGAGGGATGAGCAGTGTGTGTATACAGGGGCAGGGGGAAGGAGTGCATGTATGTGTATAAGAGGTGTGTGTGTGTGTCTGTGTGTGTGTGTGTGTGTGTGTGTGTGTGTGTGTGTGTGAGAGAGAGACAAAGACAGAGAATCAGAGAGACTGAAAGACAAAGAAATAGAGAGAGACAGAGACAGAGAGAGAAATAAAGTAGCATCAAAAATTCCAAAAAAAAAATTCCAAAACATATGAAGAAAATCTAATACTAAAAAACATGATCAATAATAAAAACATGATCTAATACTAAAAAATAAGATCAGTAATCGGTTAGTGGAGCTTTTCCATATGATATTTATTTTATAAAACAGTCTGATAAAGACTTTCTTAAAACATCAAGGATGTGAAAGATATAACTGAAGACAATTTTCATTTAAATAGAATAGAAAAATTGTTGAGCAAAAACAAACACTAACACATGTAGACCAGAGATAGATAAACAGATAGATAGATAGATATGCCAATTATAAATCTTGGAAATGTAAAATACAGTAATGAATTTGAAAATGCAATAGATGGGATAATCTCTAGACAAACCAACCCAAGAATGAATTAATGAGCTAACACATAAAACTGACGAATTCCAGCATGAAGAAACAAAGATAAATAGAAAAACATAGTTAAGAATCTAGACTGAAAGGCTCCAACATTTACAAAATAGGAGTTCTTAAGAAGAAAAGTAACTAGTGGAGATGCAGTACTTAAAGAAATAATTAATGAGAAGTTTCCAGACATACAGAAGGACTAGGTTGTCAGGTTTAAGGGATTCCAAGAATCAAGAGGATTAAATAAAAATAAATCTACACTTGAAAACATTATAATAATTGACAGAGAGAGAGAGATGATCTTAAAAGCCAGCAGAGAGGGCTTCCCTGGTGGCGCAGTTGAGAGTTGAGAGTCCATCTGCCGATGCAGGGGACACAGGTTTGTGCCCTGGTCCGGGAAGATCCCACATGCCGCGGAGCGGCTGGGCCCGTGAGCCATGGCTGCTGAGCCTGCGCGTCCAGAGCCTGTGTTCCGCAACGGGAGAGGCCACAACAGAGAGGCCCGCGTACCGTAAAAAAAAAAAAAAAAAAAAAATCCAGCAGAGAAAAAGAGTGATTACTTACAGGTAATGACAGTAAATCTAAGAGTAGATTATTTATCAGCATTATAGAGGCCAGAGGAAACGAGGTAAAACCTTTAAGTAGGCAAGGGAAAATAAGTGCCAACCCATAATTTTTTGCCCAGCCTAAAAGTCATGCAAGACTAAGAGCAAAATAAAGATATTTTCACATAGTCTACCCACACACCCACACATGCACACGCTTACACGCACAAACCCCACTCACACAGCCATGCTTATATACACTCACTCCCATTCACAAACACACTTGTACTAACACTTACACATACTACCCACAGTTCTTATTCATGACGTGTTTTAGCTGGCAGACAAATGAATCTGGAGGAAGGGCAAAAAAATGTGAAAAACTGATAAAAATATGTTAATCAAATTAATTGACTATGAAAGACATTTTAAATGTTTTTTAAAAAGCATAAAATTCAAAACAAATATAATGACGTGACAGGGGTGGAGGGCTATTTAATGAGTAATTAAAACCTGTGAGAGATCTCATCATGATTGAGAGAGGATAGAAATATTGCATAGCAATAAAGTCTTCAGATAGTTTTATATTTAAATAAGCATCCTCAAATTGTAAGTGTAATTACTAAAAGAAAAAAAGAGAAATTCAATCATGACCCATAAGAGATTACCTGAGATGGACCATTATCACCCATCAGCAAGATTTCTCAAGGTGGGCGTGAGGTTTCCTAAGGGCAAAGGGGTGGTTGGATTGTCCTCAACAAAACACTGGGTTACCTGCAGGGTGATGAGTAAATGTTTTTGTCAGAAGATAACAACCTTCAAGGGAGTGAATTTCTGTCTTCACCAGTGAATATATCCCTGGAACTTGGCCCTGGAGTGCTGTGATTGATCCTGGATTCTTTGCAAAGACTGTACTATAAGTGCTAGAGTGGAATCTTTTATAGAGGTTTTTCAGGAGATAGGAATTCCTCTCCAGGCCCAAAGTTCACAGCTCCTTGGGATGAGCTCTTGGCTTTTCTTTTAAAGTCTATCAGTGCCCCTGACAGTCTCGGAACACTAGGTCAGGACAGGACCAACACCTGCCACTGCACTAAGAAAAATTGTTCCCTACCATTCACCTGAAAGTCCATTTTCTCAGTGGAGTCAGGCTAAAATGGGTCTTTCTACAGCTTTCCTATCCCCAGACCCTCACATCCACTGTCCCTTTATTTCCCTTACTGGAGTCTACCCCGTGATTCCAGAGTGACATTCTGTCCCTGCCCATGCTGTGGTAGAGGGTCATACAGAGTGCTACAGAGGAGAGAAGACAACAGCACGTCCCCAGCCAGGCTCAGGGAACCCCCTCCCTGATGGCACTGCTGGATCCAGCTGGTCCCAGGCACTGTCAGGAGACCTAGAACATTTTGACAAGTGCATGGGCTCCCTAAGGCACAGGGCCCCTGCTTTCCCAGGTCTAAGGTATGCAATGAGGACCCTGCTACAAGAATAATATTTAGGAATGAATTTGGTCCAAGTTCCAGATTCTGGTTGGGCTAAATGCCTCTAAGGCTCAGGCCTCAGGTTGGACAGGACAGCAGTACATCTGTTCCTCCTTGAGCCCCAGAAGATAGGAGATGATAAACAAAGCTGAGGGTTCGTCATGAAAAAAGAAAGAGGACACTTCTCCATTAAACTCATTGTCCTTATTTTGCATAATCAAAGGATGTTGATTATTTCAGTATTCATGTCCAAGACTCTACTGAATATAAAATAATTATTACCACCTCAATAGCTGCTATTTGGTTTCAAGAAATTTACAGGAAGATTTAATTAAGTAAGAAGGCTTGACAAGGCAAGGTATTTTGAGAAGCTGTAGCATGCTACAAATGGTGACATGAGGGAAAATACCAATGGTTTTATTCTCGAATGAACTGTAATAACTTCCCTGAAATGCACTGTTTGGAATTTGCAATTGTTATAAAATGGAATTTATCATTAAAGGAAGAAACTAACACAGTGTACTGGACTAGAATGGAAGTCTGGAAAATTCCAACTTATTTTTAAGTATAAATAAACACAAAGAAGGGAATAGAAGAGACCAACATTATCCTAAAGTCTGTTGAGAGCTTATTATAGATCAGACAGTATATTAGACAATTATACTTTCAGCATTTAAGTTAGCACTCACAATGGCATAATGAAGAATGTTCATTAAACAGGTAGGAGATTTCAGTATTAAAGGCACAGCAGCACTGTTTGCCAGTGAATGGATTTATCAAAAGGGGATATGGGGATAAATAACAGCAAGTACTTTCAACAGCCTATGGCCAGACATTGGAAGACATATCAAGGACACAGCTACTTATTTATAATCAGGCCTCAGGGATTACTATAACTCTTCCAGGTACCCTGTCAGCTTGTCCACTTTTGCAGCAGGTTCTATTTGCTCTTCCATTATGATGACTCAGATACACCTGGCCCGTTTCTAAGTCTCCTTTACAATAATTCAAATAACATTTTGTATGGGTTTTAAATTCAAAATCAAGGAAAAATTGGGGAACATTATAATCTATTAAAAAAGAGATCTGGCATCAAAATCAGAAAATTCCATGTGATCCTGCTTCTATGTATTATTTCTGATAAACCGAGCTTCAACTAAAAAATGAGAGTATATTACTATCTACCATGAAGAGTTGTTATACACGTTAGGCATAACTTTGTTAAATTTTTGCACAGTACTTGGTATAAGGCAAGATCACAACGTATGGTATCACTTATTTTTATTATTATTTTTTGGATCTGGTATTCTTGGCCAAATAACATCTAATACAAGGGGTGAATGTATATGCCTGGATTATTGGCCAACTTTTGGGCCAGTGTAGACCTATCAATGGTGACCAGAATAGTAGGGTCCTGGGATACACTACACTAGCAATGCCTATCTAGCTGCACTACTCCACAAAGTTCTGGAAGGCTTCAGATGTTATCCTAAAGTGAGTTGGCATGAGCTTGTAGTTTTGCCAGTTCACTGCGGCATCTTCAAAAGGACAACTGGTGGCAGGCTTGGCCAGCTACAGTTATTCCTTTGTAAAGAGTCTCAACAGTATATGTGGTCCCTAGTTAGCATAATAATTCACAATTAAATGTTTTAATGTAAATCTTTCAGCACTGCCCTTTCTCTTTTGAAAATAATTAGTCCATTAATTAATGGACTAATTAATTATTAGTCCCATGAATGAAAGAATACCCCTTGCCAAGTTTGACACCCTCTCCAAACCGACAAATCTGAGGTTTGAAGGCTAACTAAAACATGCAGGATTTTGTTATCATTTACCCACGACCAAACCTAACTTCCTATTTTGCAGGGGATAATTAATATAAACCCTCATTTGAAAATCCCCCAAGATTTTTCAGACACCGCAAGACTTCTTCAAATCAAAAGCTGGATGAACAAGCATAAATAAACCAAAACATGTGGGATTTGTTTCCTTTAAAATGTACATTATTATTTTTTTTAAGTTCAGGCAAAGGCCATTTGAAAAATTCTAAGAGTTGTACCAAGCTAAAGACATGTGAACCTCATGGGACTGTGGTCAGAGGGTCTTGATTTCTAGTGTGCGCGTAAGTACACAACTCATCGTCTTTAAAAGATGTAATTATCGTACTCATCGTCTTTAAAAGATGCATTAAGGAATGAAGGTAATCGGAAAGCCCTTAGAGACCTAGGGTATGGTCATTAGGACAAGAAATCCCCATATATTTCCAAGTTGGTTAAGAAGGACAATTCACCTAGGGTGAAGCCTAGGTCATCTGAATGGTACCTCTAACTTCTCACTTCCTCTCCTCTGTAATTAGTAATAAGATAGGAGACATTCTCTAGAGCTGTACTCTCCAATAGAACTGTCTGCAATAATGTACATATTCCCCATTCTGTGGTGTTCAATACAGTAGCCACTAGCCACACATGGCTATTGAGTAATTAAAACATAGCTGAGTCTGAGGAACTGAGTTTGTATTTTCTTTAATTTAAATTTACATAACTTCATGTCACTAGTGGCTATTATAATGAACAGTGCAGCTCTACAGAACAGGAATATACTACTCTTTGAATAAATCTCTATAATAATAATAGTAATTAGTAATAAAAACAATAAATACCTAACATTTGTGAAACACCTAGGGTTTTACGTGTTTATTCCTCACAGAGCCAGTTTCCCACCATCATCCATGCCCTGGGTGTTTGTAGACTTACTCTTGATAAGATCCTATCCTAATAGCTAGAAGCAATGACTCAGGTGATAACTATACCAAGCATTTGACCCAGGGGTATAGAGCACACCAGTTGGTAGAAATACTAGTGAATGCGCTCAGTAGACCAGATGGGGAACCCCATTCGAGGATAGTATAAGGCAGAGATAATTTTATGGACCAAATGGGGATGGTGGGCTCATTCCAGTCAGTAGACTCCTTATGAGATAACAGGCTGTAGGTCATCTTGATGTGGCTGTCAGTCCTTGCTCTAATGATCTTTGTGTCCTCTAAAAGGGAGGGAAGACAACGAGCAATTCACAATGAACTCCAAGGAGTATATTATAATCACAGGCTCAGCAAGCTGTTGGGACTGGTATAGGAATATTTGCAAGTGAGGAAGTACTTGCCTTTGGTGATGCAGTGACTTTGGAGTCCTATCTGACTCCTCTCTTTCTCTCACACCACACATCTGATCTCTTCAGCAAATGCCACTGGCTTATCTTTTTTCTTTTTTAACATCTTTATTGGGGTATAATTGCTTTACAATGGTGTGTTAGTTTCTGCTTTATAACAAAGTGAATCACTTATACATATGTTCCCATATCTCTTCCCTCTTGCGTCTTCCTCCCTCCCACCCTCCCTATCCCACCCCTCCAGGCGGTCACAAAGCACGGAGCTGATATCCCTGTGCTATGCGGCTGCTTCCCACTAGCTATCTACCTTACGTTTGGTAGTGTATATATGTCCATGCCTCTCTCTCGCCCTGTCACAGCTCACCCTTCCCCCTCCCCATATCCTCAAGTCTGTTCTCCAGTAGGTCTGTGTCTTTATTCCTGTCTTACCCCTAGGTTCTTCATGACATTTTTTTTTCTTAAATTCCATATATATGTGTTAGCATACGGTATTTGTCTTTCTCTTTCTGACTTACTTCACTCTGTATGACAGAAACCCTGCAGAAAGTAGGCATAGAGGGAACTTTCCTCAACATAATAAAGGCCATATATGACAAGTCCACAGCCAACATCATCCTCAATGGTGAAAAACTGGCTTATCTTTAAAATACATCCAGACTCTAACCACCTCCCATCACCTTCATGTTTGTCTGAGCCACTATCATCTCACAATAAAGGATTATTGCAATTGCCTTCTCACTACTCATTTTGCTTCCACGCTCCATTACAGTCTTATCTCAGAAAATCATACAGAGTGATTCTTTAAAATAAGTCAGATAATGCCACCCTCTGTCCAAAATCCTCCATTGGCTTCCATCTCTGTATAAAAGCCAAATCCTCTAAATAACCTGCAAGTCCCTACATGACTTGATCCCATCTTCTACCAATCTCAGCCTCAGTCAATCTACTCCAAACAGACTGGTTTCCTGAACATCCTAGGGATGCCCCTTCCTCAGGGCCCTTCTACTGTAATTCTCTTACCTTGGATTCCAACATAGACCTTCTTCCCATCTTTGCTCAAACGGCATCTTTGCGGTGAAGCCTTGTCTGATTACCCTATCTTAAATTCACCACCCACAACCCCTACACACACTTCCCCCTCTATTCCTGCTTTATTTTTCTCCATAAAACTTATCACAATCTAACATAATATTTTTTGTATTTTATTTATTTTATATTTCTCTCAATTAATATAGCTTCATTATGATGGGAATTTTCTTCTGTTTTGTTCATTGCTGTATCCCCAACACATAGAGATTTCCTAACCAAGAGTAGCCACCGAAATAAATGAATATAATGAATTAATGAAGCTTTCTGGATGAAGATATGATTAAACAGAAGTTTGATAAACGCTTAAAGCTTATGGCTGGGAAAAAAATGTGCATTCATTTAAACTGTTTTACTTGTCCTCAAATGTCTGTTTTTTTCCATTTCAATTAACAGAAAGTGACCCACAGCTATATTTCTTTTTTAAGAGAATTTCTCTGCAACTACAAGTTCATGGATCTTGCTTGACCACACTTGAAAAATAGAGATGCATTGAATGTTACAGCTGGAAGGGGCCTTCGGGAACCTACTCCAGTGGTCCGAAACTATGTTCCCACAATGGCTAAGCCAAGATTTCCCACTATAAAATTGAATAATGCAGTATTTTTTCTAATTTGCAGAAACAGAAAGTTAATAGAAAAATTTTTCTCAATAAAATTTTTCCTTTCATAAATTTCTCTTAAGATGTTGGCACTGCAATCACTTAACAACTAACAAGTACAAACAGACATCAAAAATCAATAAACTAGAAGCAAACAGATGAAAATAGAAAAACCCAGAAATATTTATTGCAACAACTTGATTTATCATGTATGCATGGAAATGGTTGATTATATTTTGCCTCTATATAACCATATTTTCTACTAGTACAATTTCTCCTAGTTCGTCTGAAAATTAAAGATCACGTATACATGGTACTCAACTAAAAATGTATATCTGGAAACAGAATTCCAACTGCAGGTTCTAATGTCAAACAAGTTTCAGAATTTCTGACATTCCTCAGCCCCTTGTTTCCACAGATTCAGCAACTTACACCCAAGAGAAATGACTTGTCCAAAGTCACATAGTTAGTGAAAAAAATATATACTTGACAAATACTTTGTTTTCCTCTTTTTCCCTTATTTCAATTCTCAAGGTTTCAATCCACTCTTTAAAAGTTCTCGGACTTCCCTGGTGGTGCAGTGGTTATGAATCCGCCTGCCAATGCAGGGGACACAGTTTCAGTCCCTGGTCTGGGAAGATCCCACACGCTGCAGAGCAACTAAGCCCATGCACCCAACTACTGAGCCTGTGCTCTAGGGCCTGCAGTCCGCAACTACTGAGCCCGCATGCTGCAACTGCTGAAACCTACATGCCCTAGAGTCCACGCACCACAATTACTGAAGCCCATGCATTGTAGGGCCCGTGGGCTGCAACTGCTGAGCCTGTGTGCTGCAACTACTGAAGCCCACGTGCCTAGAGTGGGCTTTTGCAACAAGAGAAGCCACCGCAATGAGAAGCCCACGCACTGCAACAAAGAGTAGCCCCCACTTGCCTCAGCTAGAGAAAGCCCGAGCGCAGCAATGAAGACCCAACGCAGCTGAGAAAAAAAAAAGTTCTCAACACTTACTTTATTATGTGTTGTCAGATTATGTCAAAAGTCCGTCTATTAAGTAGGGTGGAGGTTTCCTTGCATCTAACTAACTCCCTTTCCATCCTCCAAACAATCCCATTTTTTAATCATTACATAAGCAATAAAAAATTTTTAAAAGATAGAAAGTTACAAAACTACTCAAAAATATAAAAAGAAAGGGAAATTTTTAACTTATCTTCTGCCAGACATAGTCACAAACTAGAGACCTTTGGATCGTTTGCAGTCCCCAAATAGGTATTCCTGGAAGAATTTCCATTGAAGAATTGGAAGAGAAGAGGAAAAAGTCAACATATAAAAGTTAGATGACTTCTAATTTTTAAACTTTCTAAATTTTTGACTTCTTTTAAAGCACTGGAAGATATCACTACATGAAGCCCATATTCTTGAGTGGTAACAATTATCAGGACCTATGTAGCTGCTAATCGCTTTATACAAGACCTAGAGCTTCCTGTTCACCCCAATTCTCTCCACCTTTTTAACCAACAAGTGTCAGTTCCATTTATTATCTAATTTGACCTGCATTTTTATTTTATTATAGTAAAATATTTTTCTGTCCCCATGTCCCCATCAAACTTGAGGGAAAAAACCTGAGATGGTAATGAATCTAAGAAAACAATAAGAATCACATTTATTTTGTGGAAATGAAGAACACTCCTATCTATTTTAATATGCATATGATGTGTATCTCTATGAAAACAACTGAAGATGGATACTTTCATACTCCATAGCATGGCCTTATTTGAGTTTGTGATTTCTTACAGTCATGATTACTAACTCACTTCATAGATAGTAACTGAAAGCCTCTAGCTTCCTGTTTGCTTTTTCTTCTGAAGAATATTTATTACTTAGACTGCCACCCCATAGTAGACATGTGTGTCATGCCTGTCTCGGAAACTTCCTTGTTTATCACCTCACAAACACACACAAACACGCACAAACACCCATAAACTACATGCCCAGTGAAATAGCTCTAAGCTGTCCATTGCAGAAGAGTAGTCATTCTTTGTGACATTCCTGGGCACTTAACTGAAGGTCAATGCAACTTAGATCAGCTTGTGAGCCATAAAGCGGCCTATGTTTTCACTAAGGCAACCAGACTTGCTCCCTTTTGAATTTCTGCTTTTATAAGATTTTCATTTTTATATTTGTAAAATTTTAATTTTTAATTTTATGAGATTGGCCAGATAATAGTGAGAACAGAAGAGACAGACTAGAGAAGCAGAGAAGTAAGATGAGACCACGTAGGCCATAAGAAAAGGGATTAGTGATCCTTAAAGCTGCCTCTGTGGCCAAGTGATTGTTCCCTTTCAGAATATATTAGACTATGTTGTTATAATCAAAAGAGTCTTATTTACTTTTTTACATCTTAGGGACATCTCAGTAACTGTCTTACGCTGAACGGCTCCTACCTGGATCGGTGGCCCCTTATTCCATGTTTTTCTATTTTAAGTCATGTGGCCAGAAATTCCCACGAGTGGGCTGCATGACTCTTTTATTGATAACACTGGTAAAATATAACCCAATAAATGGGCAAACATGCCAAAGTAATCCAAACATAGTTTCACCAATTTACTAAATATATATATTTAATTGACCAACTGCTACTAACTGATCAATTTTGATCAAGTAAAGAGAATGCAGTGTCAGCATATAAAGAAAGCCTAAAGAACTTTTTTCAGGGCTCACCCTAATTTTTAATCTAGGTTAACAACATCAATAGTGACTTTCAGATATATTTTGGTAGGTTCTGCTAGGTGTTTACCCAGTTTGGTCACAGAGCTGAATATTTCATTAGTTTTAAGATTTATATACACATCTCCAGAATACTTGGGTTCATATGTTAACTTGTTGAGAAAAGTTTACTTACAGCTTCATTAGTTTCTTTGGATATTGAAGCATGCAGGTATACCAGATTTGTGATTATCTAGAATGATCTTGAAGTTTATCTTCCAAGGATTTCTGCCAAAACTTAAAGTGTGTTTCATATTTCTTGTAACTTGAGAATTTCCTCTGAAATTGGACCTTCATTTACACCAACATATTTGTAAATGTGGGCAATCTATCACTCTTTCCAAGCTCAGGGCAGATCAGAAAAAGGAAATGAATCTCCAATTACTCAACTCACAAGTCTGGTTTGAATCTGAATATTTCACTTCTTTAAAGAAAGAAGAGCTATCCTTATCTAGTTTGACTTTTCCTTATGATTAAGTTCAATCTGTGGTGCTATCTCCTAATATCTGTAAGGAAACACCATACCACGATCCCTGAGGGGTCTGACAAGTTGGTTCTTACAGATCTCCTTAACTCCAAACATTCCTTGATAGCAACTTGTAATTCAAATTCTCTCCAACATCCTTTCACCTCCTATCCAGATGGCAGCACAAAAATAAGCAAATTGTCCATATTTTGCTTGTAATTTCTGCATACACTGGTAAGGTATGGTCATGAGTATAAAAACAATTTATAATGTTGATAATTTTCTTTGTCATGTCATGAAATGAACCCAACTTGGTAAGCTCACAGCAATACTTGCCTGACGAATTTGGTTGGACACTAGGTACACTAACATTCTTTTGGAACATGAATAAACTGTTGAAAGCTTTCCTGATCCTTTTCATCATAGTGCTCCATCCAAAGGAAGTAAAAACAATTTTCTAAAGTTTGATCAAACCTCTCAGCTTTTTTCTGGCAAATATTTATATCATTATCCTATTCTTAAAATATTGCTAAAACTTTCAGGACAGTCTGCACTGGGAGTCAGGTGGCCACAGTTGATCTGCCTGAGAATATTTCTTTCCAACCTATTATTTCTCCCAAGCTTTCGTGGAACAGTTTCTTGCAGGCTGCCGTTCTTATGTGCCACAATATAACGTCACCCACCTACCTCATTCAAAATAGAAGCAACAGACAAAAGTGATACCTCATATGCAAATAATTTCCTATAACCTACACAAACCAGTTCCGAGAATTCTAGGCAACATAAAATAAACAGACATTAATACAACTTTGCCCACAATCTCTATTTGACTCATGACTGAAGTGACAGTTGGTGGAAACACTATTTTAAAATCAGCTCAGCTGGTATGTTGCTCTGTGTGATCTAGGAGTTCTAAGCTCTTTCTTTGTATTTTCTCTGGGTCATGGATAGGACATGGGTCCTCTCCACACTGTATTATAATGTGGAAATTTATCTCCTATGTTGGATTCTTACTTAATCTCTACTTTTTTTTTTCCTGTCTCTAGCTTAAATAATAATGTTTAATTCTCATTTCGTGAGTTTCTTTATCTTCTGGTCTTTACTATTCTTGGGTTCTCCTAACCACTGGACTCAACTCAAGGGGCATAGTTTTTAATTTCTATAATCCATGGTCACTTCTAGAGACTCTATGGAGAAGATGACATTGGAAATGGACCTTAAGGGTGGTTAAGATTCTAATGAGCAAAGATGGAGTGAATGCAGGTTGACTTTTCTGTTTTCAAGATCCCCCAAATCTGCACGGTTCCTGGGCTGCCAGGAAATGACCTTATTTATCACCTATAAGGTTTACCTTGTAAACCATAGAACAGATATCTGACCAGTTTCCTGGTAGGGCCTTGTAGGCATTGGTTCTACATATGAGGTGCAATCCTTATTCATTAATGATGGACCTGTTGTACGTGATTAAATGAGACTATGCACTCCAGAAAATACAAGCAATTTGGTTGTATAATATTTGTTCAATTATATCATGAAAAAAGGAGGACAATTATTATACGTATACAAATAACTACATTGTTATTAATATGGAAAAAAAGAGGAAGCGAAAGAAAGAAAAGAGTAAGAGGGTTTATTTCTGAATTCTGAGGGTCAGTGAGAACAAGAAAGCATTGAAAGAATGTTCTACTAAATTAATGATTAAAGATTAAGAATAAAGAAAAAGGATGTTAAACTTAGGTCATATCTTCCTTCATCATTTACAGATGGGCTTCTTAGGTCTCAGCTTTTATGTGTCAGCTTAGAGGTTTTAAGCTTCTGAGAAACTTTCACTGACCTGGACTGGGTAAGTGTCCATCACATGTGCTTTTATTGCACTGTTTACCCCTGATTAGGTCCATTAAAATATTGTTTTTAATAACAAAACTTGGAAATTACTTAAGTGACCAACAGAAGAGGACATGGTAAATCTATGTAATAAAATGTAATAATTAAAAATGATGATGTCAGTGTATAATCAATGGCATAAAAATGTGTTCATAATAAAAAACAGACTACATGGTGAAATTAGATAATGGAAAGATAGATTACAAGAACATAGTATGCACAGTATGATGATATTTTAATAAATATCTATGTATTCATATATGTATCAAAAAAGTTTTAAAGCCTCTAAATGTTAGTAACAAGTTGTCACTTGATAGCAAGACTATGTATTACTTTATTTTTATTTATTGTCTAATTTGTATTTGTATAGATTTCTTTTTCATGAGGGGAACAATAAGGATTATTAAAGTAAACATTTCCTGAGCAAATAATTGGTGATTTAAACAACAAAACATGATTTATTCAACAAAAGCACACAAAGATGCTTTACTATCCATCACTCTAGATGTAGCACAGAGTTCTAAAATGGATTATTACAAGATTTATTTTTTTATGTCTAAGATAATGAAATGTCTTTCCCTTCCCCCTTTCTTCTGGAGTAGGCTAGATTAAAGGTAATCCTCATAAACAGACATTTTAAATTGAACCCACAAGTTTTCAAATTATTAATGAACTCTGCACTCCACTTCTGAAGGCCAGATATTTTTTTTCTGGACACTTCACATTCGTGTTCTGGATTCTGTCTGGAGCTGCTAAACTCAACTTCACTTGGCTGATTTTTCTGTAACTTAAGTTTATGTACCACAAACAAGAAATTAGAAACCAGTTGGCTCATAGATTTTCTTACTTGAGTCTTAGGCATTCCGTTTAATGACCAAATTTGTTTATGCGATTTTATTTTCTCCAATTTTAAAGAGCCACTTAGACACAACTCTGAGATGGAAAGTGTATCCTGACAAGCCTTGGGGATCCACACTGAGATTTATCCAAAGGATAAAGGAGACACAATTTGGAAGAGAAACTGGTATTTTCATACCAGTACACTAACATTCTCCCCAAAAAGTCAGTTGTAAAGGAAAAGACTCAGGATGTATACAACTAGATTGTTACCCATTCTTGTGGTTTAAAGAATATTTGACTCTTAGATACATATACCTATTATGATCTTTTAAAGTTACTTTCTATAATGTAGAATATAGTGCCAAATTCTGAATAAAATGATGCTACTAACTGTGGATGAAAGTGACTTGAATTTTTTAGCCGTTCCCTCCTACGCCTACAAATAGCCCTTGCTACTTGGCCAAATTATCCTCTTGTTAATCCTTTGCATCCACGTACCCAGTGAGTAGAGAGATGAGAAATAAAAGGGAATTGCTGTTTAATTTTCTTGTTTGTCTCATGTTCTTCTTCCTACAACTTCAATGTATTCATGCCATGGTTCACTCTTACTTTACATTCACCTCTGCAATAACTCACCTGCAATGCAACTTAACTCCTGGATTTATTTTTCCAATGTCACTTTTGTTCCATATCTATCATCAGTCTTCTTAGCCAAAGATATACACATTTAAGTTAAAGTTTACTTTTGTCTTTTCATATAAACTTAGGTTTACACTGTGCGATCTTCACAAGGCTGGCTTCTTGTCCTTCAAAAGACACATCAAATTTCATTTCCTTAGACAGGTCTTTTCTGACTACCCAAATGAAAGTAGTCACCAGCCACTCTATTATAATTATCTGTGTAATATTTATTCCTATGTGACATATTTCCTCATTTATTCATTTACTGTTTATTGTTTATCTCCTCCCAACAAATGATATGCTTCATGAGGGCATGGACTATGTCTACCCTATCTTCTACTTGAGAATGGCCTGGGATCTAGTAGGTGCTCAGTGAGTTCTGAAGACTGAATGAATGAATGAATATATGTACAAACCCTCCTACCTGAGAGCAGCAGTGACTTAACTAGCAGAATAGTCCTCAATGAATACAGCACATAAAGATAAATAATCTTAAATCTGTACCCAATCTTGCCCCATAATTATTGACTCAGTCAAGGACAACAAGAAAATAGGTATGATTAATCACTCGTATTAACTTATGATCCAAAAAGCAAAACTCCATTGCAACATAGAATACAGTAGACAAAATCATGAACAGCATATAAAATCTTGGTTCTGAAAATGAAATTCAATAAAATAACAATACAATGTGACTTGAGGAAGCTATTAGGTTAAAATCTATTATTGCACTCCCACTGTCATCAACATCCTAAAGAAGTTCCTCTGTTAAATGGCAGCTCATTCTAGCAAAAATTATATTAGGAGGTAGTGGTTAAGTGAGGCAGGACCATGGTCTTAATTCCAAATCACAGAAAGTGATTAAATATGCACCTAAATTATGAATGCAGATTTTTAAGCATAAAACTATCCTTGGCATGTATGAAATATTAATCTCTATGTTTGAATAGTTCCATAACAAAACCTTAACTTGTTTTTTATTTGACATCAATACATTCTATCTAGTTAAGGTCATTTGATTTCCTGTAAATGCATCTCTATAGAGTAATCCAAATAATGAGCAACACATTCAGTGACTGCCAGTTATTTAGTGTCACACTGCATTGCAACAAAAGCCATTACATCCTGTGTGACAGGAAAATGGGTGGAGAACCTTGTATATCAAACTTCCAGAAGTCCTTGTTTACAAGGCTGATTTTTTGTGTTGGCTGTCCGAAACTTTTTCAGCAGGTCATGGCTTTTTTCTAGGGAAGTTATCTTTATAAAACACATTGATAATCCTTTCCTTTTGTATATAACAAAATACCTAGACACACACACACGTACACACACCCCAGCATGAAAGACTCTTATTCAATTAAAGGTTCTGAACTAGAGAAAAAATTGATACTAAATGTAAATATTTTTATAGCGGCTTATAATACTCGGCATATAGTAGGCATTCTGTTGGGTGTTTATTAAACCACTGAATCAGAAAGTAAAGCACAAGCTTCCCATATACTCTCTGCTGTTTAAGTTCTGAAGACTTCTTGTAGGTTCTTGAATAACAAATATCTTTCTAACAGAAGTGGCAGATCCTACTGATAACCACAGTTAAAGGAGATATATATATATATATTTAAACAAAGAAGTCCTTCTGCTCTCAGCTGCTCTGTGACCCTCTGACCTGTTCTGTGTTCCTCCCCTGGTAGTTCAGCTCTTTATCAACTTCATCCAAATGAAATGAAAGCACTAGTTTGTCTTCTCCTTGCCCTCTAGGTTTTTCACAATTGAAATAAAAGCTCCAGATTCCTACTCCTGAATGTGAACATTTCATAACCCCTCCTGTTCAGATACTTAGAAAACATACTCGTTGTTCCTTACTTGTGTTCTCACAGCAGGTGGTGGGACATTTAGGCAGCACTGATCTCCATCGACTTCCTTGATTTGTCTGCTAAACATCCAGACCTCCCCTTAACATGCCCCCCCGTTACTCTGTATGTCCCTGTCCCTATTCCTACTCCAGCACTTAAAAGAGGGCCTCATTAGTATCTGTTGATAAATGAACCAAAACAATTTGAATTTAAAGACAAGAGCGTTTCAGATATTTTGTGATCCTCCCCTATATAAGTCTTGACAGACAAGATAATTTGGGGTACACTGAGCCATCAAGTACACCAAAATCTCAAGGGCAGCTCATTAAACAGCAGAATAATCTAATATCCTTATTTCCTCTATTTGTAAGTTTCAAATTTTCTTTTTACATATTCTCTTATTGTATTTTCTTCAACGTTAACACTGTATTTTTTGACATAAGAGGAAAACCATGGAAGGGCATTCTGCAGTAATAGCAATCATAGTGCTGGTCATAATTTTCTCCATATTTTGAAAGTCTTTAATTCCTAGAAGAACTGGATCTCATTGAATTAATGGTGTCATTCAGTAGAATGTAGCAGTTAATTGCCATGCATTGGCTACAGTTTTCTCCCTGACATCCTAGAGAGGTGAACTTAAGCAATCTTCAAAACATGAGAAAATAAGATTCATTAATAATGTTCAATAATATTTAATTCTCTTCATATTAGTCCACGTTTATACGATACCAAACAGATGCATTTTAAGGGCAACTTCAGTGCCTTTTGGCAAGTTTTCTTTCCTAAAATAAGAACCAGAGCGGCATGCAAATGTAACATAGGACACTTAATTCAAAGATATTTTTCCACCATGCTGAGGAGTGTATATGGTCTGAACCTCCAGGGTTAATTAAGGTTGAATATTAAATTTGGGTTCAAAATATTTTCTCTTTATAGACACATAAAGTTTCAGAAGGACAAGGGCCCTTCTGGGCTGGTAAATTATCTGTCTGCCTGGAATATGCCTGCCAGCCCTTTGAGCACAACCAGAGTCCCTGGGCACCTCTGAGAAGCTACTATCAGCCTCAAGGTTTGGGCCAATATGATAATCAAAGTCCTGATCTAATTGAAGTCAGCTGAGAGGGCTGTAGCCTCCCAGAGCACATCAATACCAAGCTCTGTACAAGAACCCCCAGGATTCTCCTCCAAGATTATGGCCCAACTGTGATTCGTCCTCATAATTAATTCAGGATATGGAAAGCCTAAAATCAGACGGACTTGTTAGAAAACACTCACAACCCCCAATCACCATCACCAATAATGTGGAGTCTAGGGGTTGAGAGCAGGGACAGACAGAGGTCTTGTCTGCTTAAGTCAGGTGGTCCCACTGGTAACGCAGCTTCCTCACCTTTTGGGAAGGAATGCTCACTTAAGTAAGTATACAGTCAAAGCAGTGAGAGGTCAATTCACCTGGCAAGTTAGTAAGCCAGACTAAGAAAATGAAGCACTGGAGATGGAGGTTGGTTATTTTCCATTTGCTCCCCCTGTTCCCCAGATACATTTTCTGCCCTTTTCCACTCTGCTCTGTGTTCCAGGGAGCCTAACCCCTATAGATGGCATCACCCAGGTCCCCTTGCCCTCTGAGAGTTAGGCCAACAGGAGCCTTTGGCAGGATACTCACAGCAGAAGAAGGGAGAAGGCAGATGTTTCCTGGTGCCCTCCCTGGTTCCTTCTCACCCTAGGTTCTATCTCCATCTCCATCTCCACCCCACCCCACTGGCTGCCTCCTTCTATTGGACACCCACCCCTTTCCAAGACTCCAGCTCTCACTGGTAATGCCATCTCCTTCATTTGTACCTGGAGGCCTAGGGGTGGGAATAATTTGTGATCAGACATGCCTTGCTGGTTTCCTCAGCCCTAACCACACATCTCTGCAAACTGCCCCTTTATTGATTTCTATTTGAAATCCTACCTAGTTGTAGCTTCTATTATCTGCTGGGTGATGGTTGACAGAGATAAATACATTCATATGTACATACAAACATACATGCATACACACACACACGTACGTTTATGTGTGTGACCAGAAAGACCTCATTCCTCGTGAGTGAGGGATCTTTGATTTCTACAGAAAGAACCAGAAAAATCCCCTTGAAGGAGGTGAGACAGGGAAGGAAGGGATAGAAAAGGAGAGAGAGGCAATTTCTTCTTTGTCTTAGTACACTTTTTTTTTAGTTCTTGATGTTTGATGTGTGTTTAAATAATAAGCAGATTCCACTTCAAATAAGGTAGACGTTTTCTCATCAAAGGAATTCTAATTCTCAAATCCTTCATTTAGATTAAGATCTAAACTAAATTACTTAATGTAGCAAATTAATATCAAAGGGCAAACCTCAATAAATTTTATTCCAAGTCAAAAGTTTGTAACCTGCCCCAAATATAAGATTATTTAAAAGCTGTGCATCTATTTAGGTAGAACATGTGTTCTGGTGCTTCAACCACCTGTGTTACCCAAAAGGTAGAATAATATGTATTGCACACATACAGGCATCAATTTTTCACAGCATCATAAAATTTAAAAAACAGCCTGGGCAAGTATTTAAGAAATGTTAATATTTTTAAAAATCACTGAGTTCTTTGTTGAAACTCTTATTTATTGCTATTGGAAACCATATAATGTCAAGGTTTATTTCCTATCTGAATATATTCTAAGGTTTGCTTTATTTTATAAAAGCTTTCAAGAAAAATAATCAGTTCCCACATTACCAGTGAGAACTGAAAAATCTCATCACTGCTGCTATCGTCATTTCTTGAGGTTTTCAAATGCCACTTTTCATTCCAAAAGCTTATAATCTGATGTGCACAATGAACAGGAAACAGATGTGTCCTAGAGATTTACTCTAAATTTTGTGTATTTACTACAAACAGACAAAAATTAAAATACCAACTTAAAGCAAATTTTCTTTAAAAATTCTCTTTAAAATGTTCCCAGACTGTGAGTACACAGAATTAAAACAAAACAAAACAAAACGGAGTTAGTTTTCAGTCTTGGCACGTCCATTTATTGTGTGGCTCCAAATTTCTGAAAACTAAAGTAAATTAGAGATATCTAGTCAGCCTTTCTAACCGGAAAATTGTGAAATTCAAGTAAAAGACTAAATGGGAAAAAATATAATAATAAATGGACAATTCTCAATAATTATAAAACCATACAAACAATAATTGTTAAGATTTCCTTCTGTGAATGTTTATGAAGTGTCATAACTCCTCTTAAATTTCAAAAGAAACTAAATCTTTGCAAACAATGATGAAAGACAGTTATCACTTAGAAGTCTGTGAAGCTGAAATGTAAAGGCAATAAAGGAGCAAAAGTATAAAATACTGCAAAGAGCCACATATATAACTAAGTAGGTAAGCATTCTTAACCTCAGTCTGTGTTTCTGTAGAGACCAGTGTCATATTTGGATGATGTGCTAGGATGTGTGTGTTTGCATGTGGGTGCATGTGTGATTGCACACATGCTTATGGTTATACATGTGTTTTATATGTTAGGACACAATCATTCTCACTTAATTTACTCATTATTAGTTTTTGACTGGAGAACAGTCATCTTCCTTTTTTTTTATTGTAAGAAAATCTTGAGATTCCCCTAGATATAGTAATTTCGAGTCTCTCTTTTATTTTGTCAACTTTGAGTATCATTTAATTGCTTTATAAATAAGGGTTGAAAAAATTATTAAAATAAGCAACTGGAGTTAATTACAAACTACAGTTGCTTATTATTTCCAGTATTTCTTCCTGTTTTCAATTTTAGGACATCTGACTTCATTAAGATAGTTATAAGCACAGATTCAATGACAGGGCTGAGAGCAAGTGGACAGCATTTCCCTGTAATGCCCGCTTTGCCCATGGTTTCATGTTGATATCTAGAGCATTTTCTCAATGAATATGCTCTATACCTTTTGTTTTCTACTTCATGGAAGCATGTATATTCTTTTTGTGATCAACAGAAATATTCTGGGTGAATTTTATATTGCCTACCACTTTGTTCTAATGAGTAGACACTGTTGAATCAGTGCCTCAACCAAATAGGAAACCAATCATTATCATTTAAACGAACAAACAGTATTTATTTTGAAGAAGTCTGGTGGTTTGTTTTTTCTGTTTTGTAATCATTGCCAGTATAGTACTTCACGTTGTTCTCTAAAGCTCTTACATGCATCAGGTTGAGTACTGAAAAAGAACATAATATTTTTCACTTGTTCTTGCATCTATATGTACAGCAGCCAAATTGCTACACAATATTTTGGACTACAATTTATAATCAAGCTTTTCTGCTGTAAAATCTCTACACATTACCAAAGAGCATAACAGGCAGCAACTGTGAATCACTGATTATTCCTGATATGCCAGTGTAGATACCTGGCCTAATCAGTTCTATCAAAAGGTAAAAAGAATCCATTTTTCATTAATCCTACTACTGTGCATGCAGACTAGGCCTCTGGGTATCTCCTCACTCACTGTGGTTTATTAGCAGGGTATTATTTTTTAATAGCTTTATTGAGATAACATAAAATTAACCCTTTTAAAGCATACAATTCCAGTGGTTTCTAGTATATTCACAGAGTTGTGCAACCATCCCCACTATCTAATTTTAGAACATTTTTGTCAACCTAAAAAAAGAATTCCCTTACTTATTAGCAGTCATTCCTGATTCCTTTCTCCCTTCAGCCCCTGGAAACCACTTTCTTTCTTTACGGATTTGTCTATTCTGGACATTTCGTATAAATGGAATCACACAATATGTGGCATTTTGTGTCTGGCTTCTTTCACTTAGCATGTTTTCAAGGTTCACCCATGTTGAAGCATATATTAGTACTTTATTCCTTTTTATGGCTCAGCAATATCATAATATTTATCCACATTTTATTTATCCATTAATCAACACATGGACATTTGGGTTGTTACCACTGTTTGGTTATTCTGAATAATGCTACTATGAACATTTGTGTATAAGTTTTTGTGTGGATATATCTTCTCAATTCTCTTGGGTATTCGAAACTGGCTGCACCATTTTGCAATCTATTGAGAGAGTTAATTTTTCCACATTCTTGCCAACACTTGTTATTGTCATAGTCTTCTTAGTGGGTGTGAGGTACTATCTCACTGTGGTTTTGATTTGAATTTCCCAATAACTAATGATGCTAAGCATCTTTTCATGTGCTTATTGGCTATGTTTATCTCTTCTTTATACAAATGTGTATTTATAGCCTTTCTCCATTTTTAAATTGGGTTATTTGTGGGGTTTTTTAATTGTTGAATTGTAAGAATTCTTTACGTATTCTGGGTACTAGACTTTTATCAGATTTATGATTTTCAAATATTTTCTCCCATCATGTAGGTTGTCTTTTTACATTCTTGATGGTGTCATTTGAAGCACTAAAGTTTTATGTTTTAATAAAGTCCAACTTATCTATTTTTTCTTTTATTACTTATGCTATTGGTGTTGTATCTAAGGAACCTTTGCCTAATTCAAGGTCATGAAGATTTGCTACTATATTTCTAAGAAGTGTTTTATAGTTTTAGCTCTTACATTTAGGTTTCTGACACATTTTAAGTTAATTTTTGTGTATGGTGTAAGGAAACTTCCTTCACCGTCTCCTGTTTCGTTAAATAGATATTTTTATAATATACCATGGTAA
Source organism: Aethalodelphis obliquidens (assembly GCF_003676395.1). Classification (NCBI taxonomy): domain Eukaryota; kingdom Metazoa; phylum Chordata; class Mammalia; order Artiodactyla; family Delphinidae; genus Aethalodelphis; species Aethalodelphis obliquidens. The sequence goes on along the minus strand of NW_020837948.1, from coordinate 77,225,645 downwards.
TTCCCTTGTTATTTCTCTTACATATTTTTTAGTTATTTTCTTCATGTTATCCGGTGATTGCAATCAACATCTTAACACAATCTAGTTGGGATTAATTTCAATAGTATACAAAAACTTTGCTCCAATATAGCCCCATTCCCTCTCTGCTTTTGTACTACAATTGTTATACAAATTACATCTTATTAATTGTAAGCTCAACAACACAGTTTTTATAATTATTATTCTACAAAGCTACGTTTAAATATGATAAAAGAAACAAAATGCATTTGTATTCTCTTTCACAGTTACAAATGTAATTACCTTTACTGGTGTTCTTTATTTTTTCAGGTGAATTTGAGTTACTGTCTAGTGACTTCATGTAAAATGAAGGACTCCTTTAGTATTTCTTGTAGGGAAGGTCTGCTAGCAATAACTCAACTCAGTATTTCTGTATTAGGGAATATCTAAATTTCTCTATCTTTTTTTTTTTTTTGCGCTACGCGGGCCTCTCACCGCTGTGGCCCCCCCGCCTTGAGGAGCACAGGCTCCGGACGCGCAGGCTCAGCGGCCATGGCTCACGGGCCCAGCCGCTCCGCGGCATGCGGGATCCTCCCGGACCGGGACACGAACCCGTGTACTCTGCATCGGCAGGCGGACTCTCAACCACTGCGCCACCGGGGAAGCCCCTCTCTATCTTTTTTGAAGGATAGTTTTGCTGGACATGGTTAATAGCCTTTTTCTTTCAGAAATTTGAAAATGTCATCCTACTCTATTCTGGCCTTCATGATTTCTGAAAAGAAGTAAGTAATATTATTAAGAATCCCTTGTATATGATGAATACAGTAAGTCCCCTACATACGAACCTTCAAGTTGTGAACTTTCAAAGATGTAAACGTGCATTTGCATGTCCAATCATGTAAGTTAGTTCAGGTGTCTGGCGTACATTGTCATGTGAGTGCATCCTCTACAAGTGGTTGTGTACTTTACTGTACAGTACTGTATGGAGTACAGTAGTACAGTATCTTTATTTCAAGCCCAGGATGTCCAGAAGCAAGCATAAAAGCAGTGGTGATGTAGCTGGTACTACTTAAGGAGCACCAAGCAATAATGATGGAAACAAAAGTGAAAATAATTGAGAGTGGAGCGAGGCAAAAAGATGGTAGACATCGCTCATCCTTATAACATGAATTGTGCAACCATTGGCACGATTCTAAAGAACAAGGACAAGATCCTGGAACATGTGAAGCCTGCTATGCCGGTGATGTTGACAATAACATCAAAGAAGCATGGAAAAGTGATGGAGGAGATGGAGAAACTTCTCAGTGTGTGGATGCAGGATCAGCATCAGCGTTGAGTCCCGCTCAGCTTAATGCTGATTCAAGAGAAAGCTAAAAGCCTTTATGAAACTGTGAAGAAGAAACACGGCAAAGAATCAGAGGACTCATCTTTTAATGTCCGCCATGGCTGGTTTCACCGGTTCAAGGCCAGAACCTTGAACCTTCACAATGAAAAAGTAAGTGGTGAGGCAGCGAGTGCTGATACAGTATTGGCCTGGGAATTTCCTGAAACACTTTGAGAAATTATTGATGAAGCAGTGTATTTACCCGAGCAGGTTTTTAATGTGGATGAGACAGGACTGTACTAGAAGAGGATGCCAGACTGAAGTTACATCAGTAAGGAGGAAAAGTTGATGCCAGGCTATAAAGCAACAAAGGATAGGCTAACTCTGTTGTTTGGTGGCAATGCTTCCAGTGATATGAAGCTAAGCCTCTCTTAGTTTATCATTCAGAGAACCCAAGAGCCCTTAAAAACACAGCCAGGAGCTCTCTTCCTGTTGTGTGGAAGATTAACCCCAAAGCCTGGGTTGTTACATGGGCCATTTTCCAGGACTGGTTTTTCCACCACTTTATCCAGGAGATAGAGAAATATTGCTTGGAAAAGGACGTCCCATTCAACATTCTTCTGCTGCTCAACAATGCTCTGGGCCACCCCCCTTTCATGGATGACTTTCATCCCAATGTCAAAGCAGTGCATCTGCCACTGAATATTATGTCGCTCATCCAACCTATATACCAGGGAGTTATAGGGACTTTTAAGAAAAGTTATTTACATCACACTTTTCGTCAGGCAGTAAAGGCGAGTGATGAATCAGGAACCTTGTGACAATTTTGAAAGGACTATTACACCTACGAGGACATAAAAAACATTGACTTTGCTTGGCGTGAGGTTACGGCCGTCACCATTGATGGGGTTTGGAAGAACATTTGCCTGCAGTTTGTTTATTATTTTTGTGGATTTGAGAAGGTGGATGAGGAGTCCAAAGAGGTCTTCGACCACTTAGTGACCCTCAGTGAGAAGTTGGAGCTAGATCTGCAAGAGGATGACTTCATTGAACTCCTTGCTGCACAACACAAGGAGCTTATTAATGAAGACCTGATGGAATTGGAAGCCCAGAGAAAGGACAAAGAGAGAAAAGAGGAAGAAGAAGTAACTGAAGAACCAAAGAGATTCACAACACAGGAAATGGCAAGGGGATTTTCTTTATTTGAGGAGGCACTGTTAGTTTTTGACGCACAGGACCTGAACGTAGAACAGTACACGAAGGTTGCAGCAGCCATTCAGAATGTAATCCAATGTTACCGTGTCATCTATGACAAGAAAAAAAGAGCTACTACCCAGATATCACTGGATTGTTTTTTCAAGAGGGTAGATAGAATTGATTCCAGCAAGAAATCAGAATCTGGGCCGTTAATGTCAGGCGTGAGTGAAATTGCAGCTTGCCCTCCGTCTCCTATTGCTAACGATCCTTCAGCTCTACCATCTCCCACCTCCTCTCCCTCCTCCAGTCAGTAACTCTTCTTGCCTGTTCACTCGATGCCAGCCCCTGGATGCCAGCTGTTGTACTGTACTACTGTACTTTTCAAGGTACTGTACTGTAAGATTAAAAGTGTTTTCTTTATTTTGTGTGTTTGTTTATTATATATTATGTTTGAAAAGTATTATAAACCGATTGCAGTACAGTACTATGTAGCCAATTGTGTTAGTTGGGTACCTTGGCTAACTTTGTTGGACTTATGAACACACTCTCAGAATGGATCTCGTTCGTATGTAGGGGACTTACTGTACTTTTATTTGCTGCTTTCTTTATTCTCTCTTTTTCTTTGGCATTGAACAGTTTGACTATGATGAATCAAGGTGTAGATCTCTGGATTTTTTCCTAGTTTGACTCATCAAGCTTTTTGAATATGAATATTAATATTTTTCACCAAATATTGAAAGTTTTCAAGCATTATTTCTTCAGATACGCTCTCTGGACTCTCTTCTTGCTCTCCTCCTTCTGGGACTTCCATCATGAGTATGTTGGCACACTTGGTGGTGTCCCACAGGTCTCTGAGGCTCTATTTATTTTTCTTTATTTTATATTTGTTGTTATTGTTCTGTTCCTCAGACTGGATAATCTCTTTAAGTTCACTGATTCTTTCTTCTGCCAGTTCAAATCTGCTATTGAGCCCTTTTAGTGAATGTTTTATTTCAGCTATTATATTTTTCAATTTCATAATTCCTAATTTTTAATAATATCTATCCTTTATTGATCCTCTATATTTAATGAGACATCATTCTCATACTTTAATTCTTTAGACACGGTTTCTTTGATTCTTTGAATAATACATTTTATAGCTGATTTAAAGGTTTTTTTCTAGGAAGTCCAACATTTAGGATTCCTAAGGGGTGGTTTCTATTGTTGCTTTTTTCCTGTGTTTTTGTGTCATTTTTGGTTGAAACTGGACATTTAAAATATTATAATATGGCAGTTCTGCAAACTACCTCACTTTCTAGGGTCTGTTGTTATTGTTGCTGCTGCTGCTGTTGCTGCTACTGCTGCTGTGTGTATTTGCTGAGTGATTTTCCTAGACTAATTCTAATTCTGTAAAGTCTTTGTTTTTTATGGCTACTGAAGTCTCTGGTTGGTTAGCTTAATAGTCACTTAATGATTAAATACAGATTTCTGTTTAATACCTTGAAACGTCAAGTCTCCCAGCCTTTGCTGAAGGGCTCTCTCTGCATGTTAGGGTGCATCTTCAATGCTCCACTGGGCAGTTTACAATTCTGCCTTAGCCTTTACTTCCTGACTGCACAGATTCAAGGTCAGCCAGAGGTGAGAGATTAGAGTCTTCTCAGGTGTTTCTGGAGCATACAAATAGACCTGCACAAGCACATGTCCCATATTCTCAGAAATACGTAGAACTTTTTCAAAGTTCTCTATGAACATCTTATTCTCTAGTTTTTTCTTTTGCATTTTCATCAGCCTCTTGTTAGCCCTGACTGGTATTGCTGCTTCAAGCCACTGTTGTGTGAAACGATGGCCAATGATTTTTTTTTTTTTTAACAAATGCCTTTGGAATAGGTTTACTTTCACAGAGCTAGCTCTGAATCAAGGCAAATAAAGACAAATCTTGAGAATGGAACTTTTCAGGAAATTGCCATTCAGGTCAAATAGTAATGATTCTCTCGGATTAGGGATTTTGGGGAGGTCCAAACCTGTTCTGCCACATACAGTGGCTGCTAGACTGCCAATTTTCAGTTACTCTAGTTGTGAGGCCATTTGCTTTCAGAATACCACAGAGCTGGGCGGAAGGGGATGGAAATAGGGAAAATTAACATGCCACAGAGTTTGCTGTTTTTTTAAGGTTCAGTTGTTTTTCTTAATTAAAAAAAAATTGCAACTCTTTGTTTAATTCTAGAATGCGGAATAAGTTGATTTTGACAATTTTTGCCAAAGTTCTCATGGCCTTTATGAAGGAGCAGAATTTCTGAGATACTTACTCTATAATTCCAGAAATACTTCTCCCTGCTTGTTTGAATATTGCACAAACATGCCTATTACTATAGTTCACACAAAATGAGTTTTTCATTAAGACATTTTCATGGAATAAAAATACCATTTTTACTCAGAAGAGTTAACTTTGATTACCACAAAGTAGAAAATTCTGATTCACTTTCCGTAACTTCTAGTGTTATAAAATACAACAATCTCAAAACTAAGTATTATGGAGATGACAAGGAAAATCTAAATATTGTTACTCTAGGTAGATTGAATTTATATCAAAATATCTTATTCTACTTGTATTTGTATGTTTTTGGCAGGGTGGTTATTGTAAAAATGAGTTATAAGATCGTAAGAGATTAACATTCTTTGTAGTCGTTCTAGGCCCTGTTCCACCACCTCAGGATCCACCAATTTCTCTGCATTCTTATATCCTTTACAACTCTTTTTTCATCCAAGGAGTTCAACACTTTCTGTAGATCTTATTTAAAGGAAAATTCATTCTTCTGGTCATATATTCTTCCTTTTTTTTTTTTTCTCAGCAAGCATTAAATTTAAAAAACTTTCAAAAGTCATTCCCAGGAAAAAATAAAAGAGAAGAAAACACTGAATTACTTCTCTGTATATTAGGGGCTTGAGAGAGAAATTTAGTCTCATAAAAATAGTTTCCTCATTTCAGTGATTATGGAATTCTCCCCGGCAATATACACATATAATTGTTTAATTAACCTTATCATTCCTTTTTTAGCCTTACTAATACACTTAATATTACAATTACTTGTCCCATTACATTTTATGGTTCAGATACATTTAGCCGTAAGTCCATAGTAGGTACTTTAAACTCTTGTGCCTTTGTAGCACATTTGGACCAAAATGAAAGAAACATCAGGGCAGATCCTGGTATTTATGGCCTAAGTTTTGAATTTTCTAAGCCTTCTGGTTCCAACCTTGCTCCACAATGCTTCTGTCTTCATTGCTTACTCACACTTGGCTGTTCCTTCTTGCTTTACCCCGGCAACTTTAGTGGCTTTTAACTCAAAATCTCTGGCTCCATCCTCTTGGCTGCCCACAGTTTCCTTTCCTGGAGGGGGATCAACTAGTCACGGCTATCCTTCATGAAAAGCCCCACACCTCCTCTTTCAGGGCAGGGCCTTTAAAAGCAGTCCTCACCCCACAGAACAAAGACTTGGATGATTAGGAGTTCATGGCTGCCTTCATTCCATTGATCTACTTTGGGACCAAAAAGATTAAAATGGCCAATATTGGCAGTATATCTTTACTAATATTTAAATGCGTATTATATGGTGTCCAACTGGAGTATTTAAAACTTAGGCATCATGATAAGTGGCTTCATTTTCATCTTCTTCAAACTTTAAAAGAACCACCGAATATTACTCTTCTAAGCTATCCGTGTTGTTTTGTCAGACAAATGTCCACCTTTATCCTAATAGTGCATGTAATTGTATTTATCGATAATAAATAACAATAACTTTCCTTAAGGAAGGCACTGCATAAAAATTTAGGGGATAAAAGTTTCACAGTGTGCTTCATGGCTTTCATATATTTCATCTCCTCTAATATATTTCAAAATTAGATCAAATGAAGCCACTTCAGGAAACAAATAAGAGAAGAAAATAAAAATAGAGTAAAAAACATGTTTGAATATGTCACTCAGAACTATGAAAATATTCTATGCTTATAAGAATTCCATATTCCTTGGCATCCTTCCAAGATTCTTTCACATCTGGTCACAACCTCACTTGCCTTTCCTAACTTCTATTCCATTCTATTCATCCATTTCATGCTGCCTATGTCTAGAATGCCCATGACCCTTCTTCCATCTATGAAACCTTTGCCCACTTCCTGCAAGGCTGAATTCCAGTGCCACCATCTCTTTGAAACTCTGTCTTTTTCCTCCCGTTGACTTTACCCTCTATTCTAGGGTTCATCAGATGCAATTAGAAATATCTTTCTATGCATATATTTAGGTAGCTTGTGAATTTTCTTGAGGGTAGGGCCACACACTTCAACATCTCTGAATCTGCAGGCCCCAGAAGACTTCCTGCTGCACAGAACTAATTCCATAAATGTTGGAATGAATGAATTACATGAGGGCAGATGTTTGCAGGCAATAAAAATGACTAATTGACTGACTTGATATAGATTATAGTCTAGTAAAGCAGATGAAAAATAGCCACATAATTTGTAAAATAATTTACTTATTATTTCAGAGCCAAATAATAGACACTCTTTCTCTTGATGTATTTATTTTTATACATACATATCTAGTGACCCAGTCCTATTATAAGAAATACCTATCTTCCTGGTTTGATTACTAACTTATCATTTACTTGCTATAATCCTGGGACTTAAGAGTCCATCTCTGATTTAACTTTTTAGAAATTGGCTAAAGAAAAATATTTACATCAAGTTGCTCAAATAATTCTAGAATTGCCTAATATCTTAAAATATAATTAACTCACATTTCAAATTAAGGGATCCAGCAACACAGCTAAAATGTTACTGCTCCTGAGTACTGGTTATTCTGAGTCAGAGAGTGCCACAAAGTGAATATTCCTGCCAGGGCACCACCCCGGCACTCCCTCTCCCACCGTAGTCTTACTGTCTCACTTATGTTGAAGTCTGCCAAGAAGTTTTAGAGAAGTTTCCTACAGTGTTAAGATCTGTCCCTCACCAGGATTCTGAAGTCAGACTTTTTTCATAAGTACCCATTGCCCAAATGTCTTTGGACCAGGTTTCTGGCACAGACTTGTCCAGGAAATAGAGCGGGAGGAACACCTATTTTATATTTTAAGTGAAAAAACATTCACACAAGAACATTGCACAATAACAACAAAAAAGATTGGTTGGTGATGAAGTTCAAGCCCCACATCATTGTCATCATACATACAACTTTATTTTGGCCAGAGAAGAAGCAATCATGGGTTCTTAAGTTGAAGCAGCAACAACTAATGTGGTAATTTCACAAGACTGCTTGATTTAACAGGCTTAAAATGAAACACATGAATGTTAGAATTGAGAACAAAACTGCTTATTTTCTGTTCCTACCTACAAGTGAAAGAAATTAATGGACAGCAGATTTTCAGTAGAAAAACAACTGTTCTACCCATTTTTGCCTCTGCAGAACATAGCCCTGGAGTCTGATACATAGCAGGAACTCAAAAATTATTGAACTAGATTAAGCTGCCCATATGGGTTAGCGCCATGAGTTAGTATCATTGTCTTGGAGTGCATTACCCTGAATACATACATAGTAAATTTTAAAATCTGAATCATCGTGAAATCTTTGTAAAAACAGAAGCAGCTCAGGACAATAGCACCTACCCTAGAATCCTCAGAGTCAAAGAGGGAGAATGAAAGCACACTTTGAGGATACCTTAAAATGTGTTTGAGACCTCACATTTAACTTTTCAAAACACATCATTTTGTATTTTTCTTATAAAAATGTTATTTTAACATACAGTAGTTAAAAAATTATTTATTATTAAGTAAAAGTGACACCACCCTCCTACCCAGATGGGGATACCTTATTTATGCTGTGCCTTGGGAATCCATGATTGTACTACCAAAGAACCCTGGCTTACACCAGAAGCAGAACTCTAGACTCTCTTTTATTCCCAACCCCTTAATGAATTTTTTCTTCTCTTGTTAAAAAAATAATAAGAATAATCTTTTGACAGCCAGCTAATTTGAAAAGCAAATCCTTGCTAATGTCATAAAAGTTTCTGATATCTTAACGTATACCCATTTTATAGGGGTATCTTCAAGATAATTTCCTAATCCAAAGTAAATATTCTGAAGGTGAAGATTCTAGAAACAATAATAGGAATTGATGGAAATGTTTTTAGCCAATCACTAAAGTTCCCTTTCTGATGCTCATCCAATTACATCACTTCCTATAGAGCCCACCACACAGAGGCCCCACCCTATGTTTCCACTGTCAATCTAATACTAATTCTCCTACTACTGGGAAGAATGATTCATTTCTACTAAGCATTTACTGTACTTTAGGCATTGTGCTAAATGCTTTGTAGGCTTCTCTCATTTAATCTTCACAACAATCTTCAGAAGAAGGCAATATTTTCATCCTCATTTTCCTTCTGAGAAAACTGAGGCTTAGAGACACTAGATAATTCTTCCCAAATCACACAGCTACCACCTGGAACCATGGTGGTTCCAGGACTTGAATCCATGCAGTCTAACTCCAGAACCTACCATAATCTTTCTCATTATATTAGATTAGCTCCAAGGAGAATACTTTGGAATGAAGTATCTGTTTCTCTTTTTGAGATTATTGGTCAGTAACCCCAATTACTTTTGCCTCATTTCATAGACTCTACTTTCCAAATTCTTAATCAGTTCAGCCTCTAACCTCTCAGTGTACTTTTAATTTTCACCCATATTTCCAAACTCTAAAAGAGATCTGATCAGATTAGGTCTCACTTAAAATCGAAAAGTATACAGTATAAAGTCTAGGGCTTAGCATTAGCCATCAAGTGACCTTATTTAATTACTAGTTTGTGACCACAGCTTTTATCTTCTCTAAGTCTCAGTTCACTCAATGGCATGTCTTTCTGTTAGTCAGGATAAAACTGGTTAAGAAAATAGGTTTCCTGACACTGATTTGTGTTTAGATTTATTGAAATTCAGAAAATGAACACTTATTCTAAATTTACTTCTCCAGCAATACTTTTCTACATCTGCATTGATTTGACATGAAGAAGATCAATAAATATAGCCATAAGATTCATAACACATATGAAAATTAACTTCAGCCATAGCACTGGTTATCACCATTAGTTTGTAAATCTTAGAGGAGATTTTTAAAATATTTAAATTCAAAGTATTTATTAATGCTCCCAAAGAAAGGTAAAGTTCCCAGTAACTACAGCCTTGATTATAAGTATGTTTTAATCCTACTTTATTTCAATAAGATATAATTTTACAATTTCTCTTTTCATTTTTTATAATTTAATATACTGCAATTTTCTATAATTCCATATACATACATGCATGTGTATATATGTGTACATATATGTATATGCACACATAGACACACACACATACACTATTACCTGTTTTTGAAAACTCTGAGCAATTTGGAGAAATATTTTTAGGAAAATATTATGATTTTTTAACGTCTAAGCGTAAGTCAATTAATCAGAATTTACTGATTATTGTGCAAAGCCCTTTGGGTCATACTGAGAAGCATAAAACATAAATGAAACTAGAGACAGAGAGGTGAGATATACACAGGAAAGGCATTCTGTGGCAGAGCTTTCCCAGACAGGGGAGCAGCAGGAAGCACATTGATGATATCAAGTTAATGAAGATGGAGAGACTGGAAAGCCAAACTGGGGTACTGAGAGCACTGAATGCAGGCAAAGGAGCCCAAGTAAAGCCAAGTGGGACTGAACAGTGTCCCAACACAAGGCAATTTTTCTAGAGACTTATTTCTGCAATTTTGAAGACAGGACTAAGAAATGAAAATATGAGAGCTAGAAACAGGCGGAAACAGGGTTTTTAATATACTTACTAAGTAGTGAATCACTTCAAATTCATAAATTAGAAGAACAATTCTTTGGCGGATAGGTCCTTTTCTGAGATTTGATGGCCTTCAACCTTTCACCTCTGCCCACCCTACTTCTGATCTTCATTAAACTTTTAAAATTTTGTCTTCTCCAACTTTTAGTCCCTGCAATCTTCTATTTGGCAATCTATTCAATCATCCTTGTGGTTTTCCTCTCTGCCCTTCCCTTGGATTCTCTGTACTGTGTCACCTGTACTGTGTTCCAGGCAATGAGTCCTCCTTTGGGTGGCACTCTTGTCCTGCCTAGCCCTAGACCTGCTAGACAGAAACTTTCAGTTAGTAATTAGTTGAATTGAATTGAATCGAATGGAGTTGCATAGAATTGAGTCCCTCCACCACCTGTAAACACAAATCCACTCATCCACTCCTTCCCCTTCTTTGAAATTCTCAAAACCACTAAAACACAGCTGATTTTATTAAAAACAGCAAGTATTCGGTCAAGCTAACATGTAGTTGTGGCTCTTGACTCAAAGGATGTACAACTCACAAGACAAGGGAAGCATTGCAAACTCCTAAGTGGCCTGGGTCTCCCAGCGTTTTGATGGGCCAACTTATCTTCCCAATTCTCAGTTCCCCAGAGTAGTGGGAGCGAGGAAGGAGGGAGTAACATGCAACCGACTTAATGCACTCTTACTTATAAAAGTCTGTAGCAACAAGAAATAAAACAGTGCCCTAAATTCTTTATTAGATTCAACTTCCAGTGTACAAACATCCTAATTCAGATTAAACAAAATTGCCCACACACATTCCATTTCTAACGAGACTGTTTTCCTCCCTTCCTTCCCCTCCCGCTTCCCTCTTGCATTTCTTTCTTTCTTGTTTTCCCCCAGTCTTGGTTCTCCTTTCCCCCAGCTTATCACAGTCTTCCCAAAGAAAAGCCTCCCTGTGACCACGAATCGCCATAAAGGAAGGAAACCCTCCATAAGTGAAAGCCAAGCCCTCAGCGGGGCGTGTCGGGGTGGACGCCCCCACCCACTATTAGTGTGAGAAGGCTGGACAGCGAAGTTCAAGTGTCCACAGGAGAGGCACGGGGGTTACCAGATCTGCTCACTTGCATAAACGGACCGATCCCTTCTGCGCAATCGGACCCCAGGAAAGCAGCCTCCCTTTAAGGGCCTAGGAGCACGGCACTTTGAAAGTGCCCTCCTTGCCCAGACCCCGGGAGAAGTGAGGGGTGCGAAGGCGGAGCCACTGGGCTGGAGACACCCTCCGAAGGTCCGGCCCTTGGCTGCGTTCCTACTACCTTAGGGAGTTGGCTCGGGGAGCGGAATCACCCTGTCAATGAAAGGCAGATGTCCCTTTAAGGTTTGCTTCGCAGCTCGTGGACTTTAGCCTAAACAAGGACCCGCGAAGCTGGCTTTATTTGTCCATGTCTCGGACAGAGCCTGGGAGGCTGCCAGTGGGATTTCAGAGACCAAGAGTGCGAACGGCGGGGAGATGTGGCAATCCCTCTGGGATGCGAGAAGCGTGAATCGAACTTAGAGGGGCTGGTCGAAAACACAGGAAATCGCTGTACTGCTCCCAGGCGCCGGGGCCAACGGGGCCAGCGACTGAGACCCACGGCGGCGGGCGGAGTGGCCCAGAGCAACGCGGCTCCAGCGCGTGGTTTCGCCGAGTCCTTCCCTCCGATCCAGTGCGTCCCCCGGGCGCTGCAGCCGCTCCAACTATGGACCCCCGGCGCCGCGCCAGCCCAGGGATCGCTGTCGCCTGCTGCTGGCTCCTCACCGGTGAGTGACCCTGCTTTTCTCTGAGCATATCCTGAGCTCGAGACTCGAGACTAGGGGCTTAAAGTGGGGAGGGAGGCATGCAGAGCTTCGGCCCGGAGGGGAGAACGGAGCGCGGATCCACTTTCCGGCGCTCCAGGTACTCTGGGCAGGTTGGAGTACAGAAAGCAGTTTCTGCGTTTGGGTTTTGTTATGAATTACGTTTGATGTCGTTTCAAAACCTTCCACCCCAATGTTAGGCGGGAGCGGTGCTGAAAACTTTACAAGGTGGAACTGACTTTTCAAATTAAAGTTGTTTTGACAATATACGTGGTATTTTAGGACTTTGCTGATAGCTTCTACCTTCCTTTTCTTTTCTTTTCTTTTTTTTTTTTTTTGAGGGAGGTAACTATCGGGCACCTGATTTATAATATGCAAAGTTCCTACCCTCAGGTTGCTCAAGAGTGGGTATTATTCATTTTCTTGCTGTCAGATACTCAAGATATTTTCTGCTACAAAATGAGGAAAGAGAAGAATGCAAGGTGAAGTTGCCTCTTGTCTCGAAATGATGTTTCTGTGTTAAGACCCAGGAGAAGGAACCTATTGAAATTGAGGAAGGAATAGTGAACATTTACTTTGTAAATATCACACAGCCGACTAAATTTTTAAATGCAAAATATCGTATTGTTACTTGTGCATAAATAGATATCTTTCAGGAGAGACAAACACAGTGGAGATGCAAAGTTACGTTCAATTTAGAAAAAAGGTTGAATCGTAGCATTTTCTAAGATTTTCCAAATGATTAACCCGTGGTCAGATCTTTTTTACCAGATACTGACTGAGAGGGAAGAGTTGCAAGGGTGAAAGAAAGAGAAGGCAGATAGGGTGAAGCTTTGTGTGAAAAGGGCCAATAATCCAAACAGTGGCAACTTCTGAACCACTTTACAGCCAGTGAATGGTTGACCTTATCAGCCACCGTCACTACCCTTTACATGTGTTTGACCTATGACTCCTCTCCAGCTCAAATTTTTTGGAGGTTGTTTGCATTATTTTCTTGTTGTTGTGCAAAATATGAATGGTTTACTAACTACTCAAGTTGTACCTTTTTCATTTTACTAAATAAGCAGTCACTAATGCAGAAATGATCAAACGAGGTCTGCATATCCTCTAAAAAGACAATGAAACTTGAAAAAACAGAAACAAATTATAATTTCTTATACATATATATATATATTTTAAATTCAACTACTTTATTTCCCCATGCCTAAAACAGCCACAAGTTGTATACTGTGGCTTTTCTGCAATTGTTGGGGGGTAATAAACCTTGCTAAATCCAAGAAGGAACTTAAAGGAAAATAATGCATACACGTTTCTAAATTACATTTAATTCTCTTTTGTGTGTGTATATATGTATTATATCTATATCTATACACATATTATTCTATCATATTGAAATTTAGAGTTTAAAGTTATCTCAGAATCAACAGGTTCCTTATATGTGCTATATTTATGCCCATTTCACAACACAATAAGGATCTGAAATTTGACTTCTTCCTTTCCTTTGTTGGTTACCCTGTCAGTCATCATGTTGTCAGCTTCCTAACAAACTTCTCATCAATTCATAGAGTCCACAACTAATCTGGGGTCTTATCACCATACCCACCCTTGCACAGTACTGCAGAACTCATCATCTTGTCTTCATTCTGAACTTAACCTCTAATTCATCTTTCTAATACATAATTTTCATTATACCTTAGTCTTTAGTCAAAAATCTTTGGCGGTTCTTTGTTATCTTTCAGATAAAATCGAACATTCTCAACTGACCTTTCAGGGTCTGCCCTAATCCAGCACCCTCTGTCTCCTACTATGCCTCTATCAGTTTCCTATTACTGTTGTAAAAAATTGCCACAGATTTACTGGCTTAAAACAAGACAAATTTACTATCTCACAGTTATGTGGGTCAGAAGCCTCACTAGGCTAAAATCAAGATGCAAGCAGGGCTGCATCTCTTCTGGAGGCTCTAGGGGAGAATCCATTTCCAGGCCTTTTCCAGATTCTAGAGGCAACATGCATTCCTTGGCTTGCAGCTCCACTTTTCATCTTCAAAGCCACCAAAGTAGCTTCTTCAAATCTTTTCCTGTGACTCTGCTTCATCATCACATCTCCTTCTTCTCTGACTCTGACCTTATTTCCTTCCTCCTATTAAAATCCTAATTACTTTGGGCTCACCTGAATAATCCAGGATAACCTCCCCATATCAAGATTCTTAATATAATCATATCTGCCAAATCCCTTTTGCCATATAAGGTAATATATTTGCAGGTCCAGGGATTAGGAAATGAAGATATTTGAGAGACCATTGTTCTGCCTACCAAAACCTCTGAACACAAACTGCCCCTGATAGGCAGTCCCACTTCCTTATTTCCCCCTAATCCTCATGCTCATCTTACTACTGCACACGTAATCTTGTTTTCTGCATCTAGAAGAGCACTCCACCCTTCTTTCTTACCACCCCCTGCCATCTAAACAAACTCCCCCCAGTCTTCAAAGCTGGGTTTACATCCCTACAACCACCTACCCAACAAACCATCCCAGTAAACTTCCCATTATATTTAGAACTGCCTTGTATTAGCTTTTCCCAACATTTAAAAATGATTCATCAAGAAAGATGCCCTTCTCTAAGTCCAAATGAAGTCTTTATTGTTAATTTTTAAGCTTTTTTAAAATTAATTTATTTTATTTATTTTTGGTTGTGTTGGGTCTTTGTTGCTGTGTGCGGGCTTTCTCTAGTTGTGGCAAGCAGGGGCTACTCTTCGCTGCGGTGCACAGGCTTCTCATTGAGGTGGCTTCTCTTGTCGCAGAGCACAGGCTTCAGGTGTGTGGGCTTCAGTAGTTGTGGATCACGGGCTCAGTAGTTGTGGCTTGCAGGCTGTAGAGCACAGGCTCAGTAGCTGTGGTGCACAGGCTTAGATGCTCCACAGCATGTGGGATCTTCCTGGACCAGGGCTCGAACCCGTGTCCCCTGCATTGGCAGGTGAATTATTAACCACGGCGCCACCAGGGAAGCCCTTTATTGTTATTTTATATATGTCAAAGTCCCAGCAAAAAAACTAGTGGCATATATAAAGGATTTAACTGAAAAAAATTAAATCAAGGGACTGCTGGCAGAAGCATATAAAGGAACTGACAAAAGATGGCTGGAGCATGCAGAATGAGCAATAGTAGAAAGAAAGTACCTGAAGCAACATGAGAAGAAAAGCCACTGCCGTTCCTAGGCCTGAGAAGGCAGCGGTGTCAGCTTGACTGCGAACTCTGGCTATGGGAGGGGGACCACTGGACAGGAGCTGTGGCCATAAGAAGAAGAATGCAGCTAGTGCCAAAGTTGAAGCACAGCAGGGAGAAAGCAGGGGAAATGAATACCCCTGCTTTTCCTTCTACCCCCTAATGCCTTGCCTGGCCATCCCATTGGCCATGTCCAAATGGCAGAATTCAAACTCTCAGGGGACAAGGGTCAAGACAAACAATAACAGAGAAATACTAGCACAACTTATTGCTGAAAGGCACATATTTTCTGAGAATGTATTAGGTAAGAGGCCCTGTGCCAAGAATTTTGGACATATTACATTTTAATCTCAAAAAAGGGAAAATTCTGGAACTATTATCTGTATTTTAGAGATGAACAAACCAAAATACTAGGAGGCTAATTTGACCAAAGTCACCCAATTAATAAACCGCAAAGCCTGTTCAGATCTCTCATGCTCTGAAATAATATACCAGGCTGTCTAAATGTAAGTCCATTTCTCTCTTGCTCAGCCCTCTAAATGTTAAATCCAAGCATAATTGTCTAAAAGACTTTGATAAAGATCTAATTAATGGTGAAGTGAGTCTGTTATTTCCATGACTTTTAGGTATATAGCGAAATTAGATGATGTCCCTCCCTACATTAATTGTAAGTCAAATAAGACTACTATCTCTGGTTATTAAGAATACAAATATAGAATTATCCCTAATTGAGTTATATATCTTTCCTCCCTAGAAACATTTTAGTTAGCCTGAAAGCAGGAGTCTTCTTTTGTGACTTTTTTCACAGGCAAGATTTCCTATTCTAAAAGAAGTGAGCTAATGGCTGGATATGGAAGGAAGTCAGCCACCTACCCATAACAAAGAAATGACCTCCAATGACACACAATGGAAGACAGTGAATATATTTAAGTCAATATATGATGTCTGTAAAGGCAGCGATAAATTCATAGGAATTTTGTTTGTTTAATAAATAGGCAGTGACAGTAGCAATAAAATATACATGCCAAACTAGTTTGCCTATTTTTCTTCCCTGCTGTCATGATGCTATTTTGATGCATGAGCTCTTGGACCACCACTTATAACTGTGGATCTTACTTCCTTAGATGCATGTTCCTCTACCTGTGTTCCAACACCTAAACCCAACAAACTTCCCACTGGATTAGAACTTGCTGAATTTTAATATGCCCCTTGAGTATTTCATAAAATAAAGGAGCTCATGTTTTAAATATATTCAGAAAATTAGGCATCAAAATGCTATTCTTTACCTACACTGCTCTTCTGTGGTATGAAATACAAAATAGTGTATCTGAATTCATGTTAGGAAATTGAGATGAAAGATATTTGGAACTGTTGTCACAATGCTAAAGTCAGAATACGTTGCCTATTCAGAGTGGTCTGTGACTGGAGAATTGTATTCGCTCTCAAAGCAAGTACAGTAGAGCATCAACAGATGTAAATGAGCTGAATATATTCTCATCCTCATGATTATTAAGCTTCTTTCAGCTCCTCTATTGTGCCAGCTCCTCTGCAGTCTCCAGGCTTTTGCATAAGCAGTTACACTGCTACTGGTCCTCAAGTCCCCATATGAATGTGATTTCCAAGAACCCACTGGAGTAGATTGGACCCCCTCCCCCAGAGATTTGTAGGCCCTTAGCACTTTTGCTTCTACAATATACCACATATTAAAATTAAACATCTAACTGTCTGTTTTCCCAGCTCCCTGTATGCTCTGTGAGGATAGGGTCTTTGTTCATTATCTCTACCATCTTAGAATAATAGTCACTTGAAAATTTGTTATTGAACGAGTCACAAAAGACTAGACTACAGACAAACTCATAAAATACTTAAGGGGTCAGGTTGTCTCTTCTAATTATATCCCCACCTGGAATATTTCCATCTACCCATATTTATATCTAACTGAATGGAAGACACCATCAACTGAATGCTGCACCGTTATTTTATGTACTATTAAGAAAGAAAAGTACTGCCAATCCAATTATAATTGCTAAATGGTTAGATGCCTCCAAGTTTCAAGAGATGTTGAAATGTGGGAAAATATACATCTGAAAATTATAATAAATAACATGCAGTATATCTACATGCAATTTTCTATCACGTTTCTTTGTACTTTTAAAACATGCATCGTAAGATTTCAGACACACTCCTTCTAGGTACAAAGATATGAACATTGTCCCCCTTCTCAGTTCTCTTCCAGAGCCAAATCTGTATCTAATTGAGGGGATAATTGCTCCTCTGGCACCAGCAACCTCACCAGATCCCAAGAGCAGACCTTCCTCTAAATACTCTCCCTTTAAAAAGGAAGCTTCAGGAGGAGAAAGGTGACAGTAAAAGTAATAAAAAAATGTTCCAGGTCACAGGATCAATAACGCTAGTTTTGGCAAGCTTAACGTCTCTAATATTCTATCATATTGGTGGTTAGAGCTAGGGCCATGTATATTTGAAGGGACCTAATTTTTATCTAACGTCTTCTATAACTTAAAAGGAAGATGAAAAAGTCAACTAAATCTTAAAAGGAGATTACAATATATGTACTGGTTAGTATTAAGAATTCATTTTATGTGCAAAAGCATTAATATTGTTTTATCCAAATGTAGAGCTCTATAAACAAATTAAGTGAGAAATCTGATTTGAAAAATCATTATAATTCAAATATTAAAAGGAGTGAAGACATATGCTTTTTTCTATGAACTATCTGAGATCTGCTGAAATAAATGTAAATTCTTAAATTTAAATAGGACACTTAAATCAATCACATTAGAACCTCAAATGATTAAGATGAATGGTCTGCATATTTTATTATAAATCCTATACTATTAATACAAATTACAATGTACTTTCAAAATTTTCTTATTAACTATATACTTTTAGTTTGCCAAGTACTACAGTTTGAAAATGCATGGGTATTGACCAGTTCCTAAAATTATATATTTTATTGTAATATTTTTAATAAAATGATCCGGTACTGTACAGAGATTCATACAAACAGGAACATCCCCACACACACACTTTTGTTGATAAAATTATTTATTTGGTAGGAGCTTTGTATTGTTCTGTGACAGTTGCAAGTAAGTAGTTTTAATTACAGGAATTTAGATAGTAAGTGAGTACAGCAAGTTCCTTTAAAAAAGAAAAAAAAAAAACCTTTCCCTTTTCCCTTTCACCATTTTGCCTGAATTCGCTGAATAGCCCTCCCTGTTGACCACTAACTTTGCCTGTGGAGGTCACATAGGCATCTTTGTACAATCTAAGGTTAGCACATTCTCTCTAAATAAACTATTGCTATTTTCACTAGATATTTATAATCAGAGTGCTAGCTATTTATTTTGTAAAGATCATTTTCCAAACCAAGTATAATAAAACTAATTGTCATCATACATTATTTTTGAACATTTTAAGACCTTTTCCTCGTTAAGATGTGTTTAAAAATAATTAATCATTTTCTTATCTATGCATGGATTATCTCAAAAAACTGAAAAAGGTTTACAGAAACTTACTTTAAGAGTAATCTTTTTAAATTGTTAGTAACATTATAAAACAGAATGTGACTTCTTAATTTTAGGATATCAGTGATAGACAAATCAAAAACTCTGAATTAAAGGAGAAATAAAGCTTGTAAAGCCATGTCTTGGAAGCCTTGAATGCCAGGGAATTTGGATTTTAATTAATAGGGAATGAGAACCCCAAATAACTCAAAAGTGTTATGACTGATCTAGAAAGACTAAGTTATAACACAAAATCTAGGAGAAAAACACCTGATCATTCAACAAGCTCAAGTTACTAAAAAGAAAATTCTATTACAGACGTTTCAGATTAAATGATAATTCTGTGAAAAGTTTTGTAGTATGTTCAATCACTGAAGCACATTTATATTTAAAAAGACAGCCCAAAGCAGTGTGCCTCATAATTAAAACAAACAAACAAAAGAACCACAGAATCAACAGTCTATGGGGGTTTCCCATAGATTCTCAATGTAGAAATATGTGTGTATTTTTCTAAAGTAGAATATTAGATCTTTCTCAAGAATTACAACGGTGACCTAGGCTGAGCAAAAGGAATATTACATTGAAAAGAATATAAGGACTGTTTTAAAGTAATAAAAGAGCAAGGAAGGGACCTTCCTTTCAAATGCCCTAGGTTGGTTCCTAAGCTGTGAGTCTTTGTTTAACTGGCAAAGGTGAGAGTTAAGGGGAAATGGCAGTGGGTAATAGCACATAATCTTTGGGGTTGCAGAGATGATTTCAAGCATCCATAAATGTAGAATTGTGTCAGTGGAAAGAGAAAGTGTGGAATTAAGCAGACCTGGATTTGAATGCTGGTTATGTGATCTTGAATACATTTCTTAACTTCTCTGTAATTCATTTTCTTCATCTATGTATGAGGATAACAAATATTTACCTTACAGGTGAGGACTAGAAAAAGCATAGGAAAGTACCAGGTGAATATTCAGTAAGTGATAGCTCTTCAGTAAAAACCTAACATTTATTAAGGTCCCTGTGTGCCTATCACTGTGATTCTGTGGTTTTCGATCCTTGGCAGATTTTTCAAGAGGGAGATGATTATACTTAGAAAGGTGATCAAGGAGTATCTCAAAGCATCTCCTCCTTTCCCTCTCTCCCTCTCTCTCTCTCTCTCTCTCTCTCTCTCTGTCACTCACACACACACACACACACACACACACACACACACACACACACACACATTCACTCTACCAGTTAAGAATTCTTGTAGCTTAACAAGCACCTTTTAAAAAGATACATGTCCTTTGGAGACACAAGCCATACTCACACTTTAGTGTGATCAGTTCCTCGCTCAGTGAAAAGCTGCTGGGTTCTCCTGGAAGTAGAAGAAGGCAGTCTGAGTTAGGAACTTTGGAAGGGCACTCAGTATGATAGGAAGGTGGGGAAGGAAGGAGGTACAGAAAGAGAAGGAGGGAGAAGAGAGGCCACAAAATATTGGTTCTAATTTACACTAGAGTTTTGGAGGGGACCTATGTATCCCCTGACAACCTCTGAGGAAGTTAATTGAGATCTGAGTATCAAGACTTGTGCCAACATCATATTGCTCCCTTTCATCCCTGTCTCACCAGTTCAGGATGGTAAGCGTCCCTTTAAATGCCATACGCAATAAGATAGGAAGGCGAATGGGGAAGATTTGTGCCTTCTTCTCTCCAACCCATCTTAACTCTCAAGAAAACTTTGGTAGGCTTTTTCTATTCACTGGTCCTTTTAAGAAGCAAGGCCCACTTCCCAAACTCCCCCGCCTCTCCTTCCCCCCAAAAATGTTAAGTGACGTAAGGTTTTTCTTAGCAATGAATTCTGTAGCTATTCAATCAAGGTCGGTCATAGTAGAACAGTCCTTCCCCACTTCCCCAATCCTCAGCTCTCAGCTCAGCTTTGACAGTGAAGATCCCGTCCTAAACTACCGAGACCCAATTCCCCCCCGTAAACATTTCACAGGCTACTGAGCTGCGGAAAGCTGAGTCTGCCAACCTTGGATTCTGGGATTCTCAGGACATCAGATCAAGCAACTGAGAGGTCCATCCAGGGGCAAATTCCACAGATGGTTTCTTCTTTCTCTGGGATCAATGTTCTAACATCTGGGTTAATCAGATCATGCAGACTTGGTTAATTAAGCGCAGAAAACAGCTGGGCACGTTACTCACGGCCCAGACGCACCATGACCAGTCGTTCTTAAGAAACAGCTTCTGGACAGACCAGCTCCAAAAAGCGTGTGGCGTCTGAGTGCGGATAAGGCAGGAGCAAAGCGGGCCGTAGTTTGGACCTTGGGGCCAAGTCTGCACTTTTCTGAGCTCCTTTTACTTTTCCGTAAGTTTTGAAATTGCATTTACCCGGCGGGAGAAGGTGTAGCGTGGCAACCGCACACAGCTGAAAAAAATATATATGTTTGCACTCACAAACTCCCCAGATTCTTCACAAACAGGGGTGGAAGAGAAAACTTAGGACGTCCAAGTTCAGCATTAATACGAATGACTCGCCAGCAAAGATTCCGTACACTTCCCTCGGGTGGTTTATTCTCCGAGAAACAACTCCCAGCTTAGTGCGCCTGCGCACGCGTAAGCTGCGGTCCCGCCTCCCCGTTGCGGACGTAAAACGTGCGCCGGGAGGCAGGACGTGGGCCGCGCATGCGCCCTTACTGCATCGGCCTCTTGATCTGTACGGCGGCTGGAACCGCGGAGAGGGTGTTCGCCGGTGTCTCTTGCGCCGGTCCGACGCGGCGCGCCCCGAGACCACGAAAAGGAAGGGCTAAAGTAAGTGTTCCCCCCAGCCGCTAGAGTCATATAGAAAGTGTTTCCTTCTCGCCAGGCAAGTGCCTGTAGGAACCGGACCCCGTCCCCTTCACGGCCTAAACTTTCCCCTCCCTACCCCTTTCCTTGTGGCGATCCCCTCGGTTCCTCTTGTTCTGGCAGTGAGCCCCTGCCAAGATCATGAAGCTCGTGAGGAAGGACATTGAGAAAGACAATGCGGGCCAGGTGACCCTGGTTCCCGAGGAACCTGAGGACATGTGGCACACCTACAATCTAGTGCAGGTGGGCGACAGCTTGCGCGCCTCCACCATCCGCAAGGTACAAACGGAGTCCTCCACGGGCAGCGTAGGGAGCAACCGGGTCCGCACTACCCTCACTCTCTGCGTGGAGGCCATCGACTTCGACTCTCAAGCCTGCCAGCTGCGGGTCAAGGGGACTAACATCCAGGAGAATGAGTATGTCAAGATGGGGGCTTACCACACCATCGAACTGGAGCCCAACCGCCAGTTCACCCTGGCCAAGAAACAGTGGGACAGTGTGGTTCTGGAGCGCATCGAGCAAGCCTGTGACCCAGCCTGGAGCGCTGATGTAGCGGCTGTGGTGATGCAGGAAGGCCTCGCTCATATCTGCTTAGTCACTCCCAGCATGACCCTCACTCGGGCCAAGGTGGAAGTGAACATCCCTAGGAAACGGAAAGGCAACTGCTCCCAGCACGACCGGGCCTTGGAGCGGTTCTATGAACAGGTGGTCCAGGCCATCCAGCGCCACATACACTTTGATGTTGTAAAGTGCGTCCTGGTGGCCAGCCCAGGATTTGTGAGGGAGCAGTTCTGCGACTACATGTTTCAACAAGCAGTGAAGACGGACAACAAAGTGCTCCTGGAAAACCGGTCCAAATTCCTTCAGGTAAAACAGTCTTACCCAGGGATAATTAAGAATGGGCAGAGGGGTTTATGTAAATGACTCCTAAAGTTTTAGAACTAGGAAAAGTACAAGAGGAGGAAGGTTTAACTTGACTGGGATTGTAAGTGAGATCATGAAATGAGAAGAGACTAGCAAATTGATATAGTAAACTTGGCTTAAATCCTTAAACATATAAAGCCTTACCAGTGTTTTTGGCTTGAGGTCATTGTGGGCTGTTTAATGGGTACTCTAAGAGATCTTTTGTCTAACTTTTGTAATTGTGATTCTAGGTACATGCCTCCTCTGGACACAAGTACTCCCTGAAAGAGGCCCTTTGTGACCCTACAGTAGCTAGCCGCCTTTCAGACACTAAAGCCGCTGGGGAAGTAAAAGCCTTGGATGACTTCTATAAAATGTTACAACATGAACCTGACCGAGCTTTTTATGGACTCAAGCAGGTGGAGAAGGCCAATGAGGCCATGGCAGTTGACACATTGCTCATCAGCGATGAGCTTTTCAGGCACCAGGATGTAGCCACACGGAGCCGGTACGTGCAGCTGGTGGACAGTGTGAAGGAGAACGCAGGCTCTGTTAGGATCTTCTCCAGTCTTCATGTGTCTGGGGAACAGCTCAGCCAGTTGACTGGGATAGCTGCCATTCTTCGCTTCCCTGTCCCCGAACTCTCTGACCAAGAGGATGATTCTAGTTCCGAAGAAGATTAATGATTGGAACTAATAATCGAGACAACCTGTGTCTCTTTCACTGTTAGATTTTCTCAGCATCCTTGTGACAGAAAGCTGCGAAAGTGGCACTTTGTGATTCTTACAGGGGTTTCTCATGTATTTGGTCACATTAGGTGATTTGTGGTTGGCAGGACATGTATTCAAACTGAACAATAAAAGGAAATAATCTCCATGTATTACCATCTTTATTAATTGGGATAATTTTATTTCAGAATTATGAGTTATTCGCAGTACTTAGAAACATTTTGTATATTTAAAACGAATGCCGTATATTCTTTGGAATAGACTGTAAAATCCCATACTGCATGCTTTGAAGTAGTTTTCCTTAGGAAAAGCTTTTTAATATCTCATCTTCAGTTTACATTGTTTATTTTAATTCGGCATGGTGTTCTTACACTGGTTTTCTTAATGATCCTTTTCTCCCCATTTCCGCCCACATTCCATTTTTTTTAATTTTTAAATTTATTTGCTATTTTAAATTATAGCTAAATAATTAGAAGATTTTCTTGGGGACAAATTTAAAATGTGTTTTTCTTAAGAGACTTGTTAAACCAATCATGTTAAGAGTAACAAGGTGGGGGTTTTTTTGCTTTAGAACTAATCGTAATTGCTTCAGAGGAGCACTTAATTAGTTATTTTTAGGTCATTGAGCTTTGGTCTGCTAAGGATTCTCAGGATAATCTATTTAAGGTGCCTTTATTTTTAAAATGAGGCTAAGGTATGTGATTTGCTTATAGGCTATTAGTGGCAAACCTAGAAGTAGTCCCCAGTCTGGACTTGAGTTCTTTGCACTGCTACACCATTTATGTATTTATTTTGTAGCTTATCATAGTTAAATACTTAATGCTACCTTGAATTTGTATTTGCTTTTACATTCTTAATGGACTTTCTCTACACCCTATTTTAGGGGTGAGAAAGCCTGTTCAGAAAGTTTAAGTCACATCATTAGTATGTGGCAGTTGATTTGTACTCCAGCTCTTTACCATACTTAGGGAATTTCTGCAAATAGCTGAGAGTTTAAAATATTTTCATTATTTTTTCCAAGAGTTAGGGAGGGGGCCTTGAAATGTAATTGCATCTTGACCTTTTACACATCTCAGCTTAGCAAAATAATTAGGAAAGGCCTTATGAAGAAGGAGTGATAATTCAGTCTGTAACTCCAGGATCAGTGGTGCCTGCTTCAAATAAGGACACTAAGTAAACTCTTGCTTGTCCTGTCTGTGTCTGAGCCTTTCTCCTGGTGTAAGTGCCAGGTTTGGGGATTATTTTTTTTAAACTTCCTAACTAATCTGAACCTTTTTATCTGTAATTGGGGGTGGACACCTCCATATACTTTAAAACCACATTTTTATATGTCTATTGTACTTCCTAATCAAAATAATTCAGATTGTCGTTCCGTTATAATTCATGAATATTTAAGATACCATTAAAAGTATGTTATTAATGATTTGGTAGGAGTGTAGATATGAAGTCACTAAGATTCTTAATGTTAGAACCTGATTGATAATGCATCATATTCTCAGGAAGAATTTGGAGATTTGGGGCCTCGTGCTCATAATCTATGCAGAACTGCTTATTCCTAGCTGTTATCCTTGGTAATAAAAACCAGGGGAAATAAAAGCTTATGGTAAGTCTGACCAATACATTTTAGGACGTAAGTTCTCAAATTTAGCTGCCTCTTAGCTTCACCTTGGGAGTTTTAAAAACTCTATACCCAGACTGGACCCCAGACTAAATAACCTTACACCCCTAGCAATGCTGGAGTGTTTTTTTAAAATTATTATTAAAGCTCCCAGGTGATTCCAATAAACATCAAGGCTGAGACCCTTGATTCAGGCCTTGCTATTCAAAAGTGTGGTCCATGGACCAGCAGCATCCCCTGAGAGCTTGTTAGAAACTGGAATCCAGGGCTGTACACTAAACCTGTTGAATTGCAATCTGTATCTTAACATCTCCAGTTGATTGCTGTGTATAATCAAAGCTGATAAACATAAGCAATAGCTTATTCTCCCTGTGCTACTTAATCTCTGCCTAGGGTTGCCAGCCATAGAGAAAAAGATTTGAGTTTTAAGAGAGCTAAACTGCCAATATTCAATTAAATTATCTATAAAACTCTAAATGAAAGCCTGTTTATATGTCTATAACATATTTAAAATATCTTTAAGAATTTGTATTTTTAAAAAGTTACATATTATGCCAATACCATTATCAAGAGTATAAATCTTCCTAGATGCATAGATGTAAAGATCAAAATAGTGATAGGAGCGTATAAAATACAAAATTAATTCAAATAATTAGTTTTTACTATTCTATAGAAAACAAAATGAACCATAGGTCTCTGGAAATCATATGCACTAGTTTAATTCCAATTGCTCTTCATTAATAAGGAATGACTATGGTAACAAATGGAAACACTGTCAATAACATACCTCTCACATTAATGCAATGTTGTACTGTAAGTTTCCATTTACCATAAGGTGCTTGTTGTAAACAAAGATTGCTACCCTCACTAGGCTCAATAAATGAGAAGTTTGCAATTTGTTTCATTTTGTTCCAGATATGATACATATAAAATTACATTTTGCTATTCCTGGTCTATTATATGTAAATATTTTGCTAATTTTACGTCTGGACAGTTGATGCTGGATTTCACTTTCATTACTCCCATATATACAAGTTGGATTCCCCCCACCCCCAGGTGTCACTAGAATAGCTTTGTAAAGCTAATTTTCTTTTATCTCTAGTTACTTTCAGTCATTAACTTTAGTTTCCTTTTTTAATCCCTGTAACCAGATATCAAACTCACAGTATCTTTAACAGAAGTGACTCATAATTTCTGCAGTTCATATATTCTGGAACTGAAATTCTCTTTGTTGCTAAAAAAAAGTACACGGATGAAATGATGTATATGTGAATTCCGCAAAGTAGAAGCTGTTTGTTGGGAAGGTACTATTTTGCTTTTAAATCAGATGGTTTTCCAAGTAAATAAAACTGGCAGTTTGTATTCAGTATCGGGATATGTGAATTACATGTTGAAAAGGGGTTTCTAAGGTGTTTCTTAGAGTTTGAGCAGAGAGAAATTCTTTCGCCTGTGGCCAGAGCTTAGATATGAGGCATCCATATTTATATTACACCAGTCATCAAGGGCAGTACATTTAATTTTATCTGTTCATTTTTTTAGTACCTGTTTGAACCCAGTACTGAGCTGGGTTTAGGGAAGAAACATGTAAACAAATCACTGGATAAAAGTAACTTGTAGAAAGTATGAGAGGGCACAGTGTTGCAAGGGGTCGCTTTTAGAAGGAACTTTATAGAGCAAGAGCCAGTAAATGTACTTAAAATGATAAACCTGGAGAGGTTATCAGGAAGAGGAGGGCGGGGCAAGTATGCTAATCACATCAGACCCTCCATGCCACAATAAAGAGTAGGTTCGACCATTATGAGAAACCACTGAAAAGTTTAAACAGGAGAAAGGCATGATAAACTTTGCATTTCACAAATATCACTGTTTGGCAGCATAAAGGATGCATTGGAGGAGGCAAGATTGGAGGCAAGGAGACAGATTAAGAGAACACTTATTAGAAAAATTTAAGAGGAAAATGATGATGGTCTAAACAAAGGCAGTAAGAATGAACAGTCAAGAGGAGGTATTAGGAGATAGGCTCAGAGGGACGTGAGGTTTGTTCAGAGTTATGGAAGGAGTAGAGTCTAGGGGTAAATCTCAGGGTTTTTTCTTGACTGGTGGGAGATATTAGGGCATAATTCAGACACAGGAAAAATAGGAAGAGAAGCTGACTTGCAAGGAAAAACAGTAAGTTCAGTTTGGAATCTGGTTTGAAGTGCCTGTGGGACATCTGTAATGCTTTTCCACCAGACTGTTATATGCTTACTTACTCCCTTCAGGTTTTTGCTCAAAATATCACCTGCTCCATGAAGTCTTCCTAAACCAGCCTTTTTTAAAAATGTACCTTCTCCAAGATTCCCTTATCCTTCCTTGTCTTATTTTTCTCTGTAACACTTAATTTCACTTAGTTGTTTTGCTTATCATCTATCTAGAATGTAAGCTCCAGGAAGGCAGAGATTATTGTCTATTAGGTCATTGCTATATCCCCAATGCTAAGAACAAACCCTGGCACAGAGTAGATGCTCGGAAAAAAAAAAAAAAAAGATGACTAAATGAATGACCAAATGAATCAATCTCCAGAAGAAGGTCCCTTAGGCAGTTGTGCATACAGTTCTGAAATTCAGGAAAAAGCATTTGGCCAGGGATAATAATACAAGAAATGTTCAGCATATAAGCAGACCTGAAATCATGGAGAAAAAAAAAATGACCTAGGAAGTATTAGTAAAACTAGAAATAAAAGAGGGCCAGGCATCAAAGCATAGGGAAACAGCAATATTTAATCTCTTTAAATGCTACTTCATTCTCTGTATTATAACAAAGCACAGGTGTGTATAGATTTCAACACTTAATATAGTCAGATAATTATTTTTCCCCTACATATCTCTATAGTGTACTAGAGATATACATGTAGAATAGTTAAAGTATTGATTTCATAAAAAGCTGAATTTTTAAAAGTTCTTAAGATAATTTCTAAGTCAGGGGGCAAAAACTAAATTACTTTTGTTTATGTTTTTTAAGTGGATCTTAACATGCATGTACATTTACTAATTTAGTGTATGAAAAGTTAGTTTTAAAAAAAAGATATATTAGGGGGTGATGATTTAATTTATTAAAAGATTTTTCTCAGGATCCCCATAGTACAGGGATTATTAGCAAGCTCTGTTTCATTCAGGTCGAAGGGTTACTGCTATACGGCCCTTAGCCCTCATGTCTCCTACCCTAATCTGCATCTTTGATTCCCTCACCACTTCCTCTTTTACTCCCTGTGGGACCACAAGTGCCAGAGTTGTGACATAAACTTTGCAGAGTTATACCTGTTCTAAAAATTGATTTTGACCAGCCCATAATTTTGTTGATACACATTTTTCAGCAAATGAGTTCCCAGTTAGTGAAGAACAACTAAAATGGGGATGTAAAAGCAATTATAAAAAGAATAAACAATTTCAGATAAAGTGTTTAAAGCCCTAAATAGAAGTTTTCTTCATGTTGATGTTAGCGTATTTAAACTTTGTGCTGTGATTCAGTTTACGTATTTTAAAAGATTTAGTAGTTTAGAAAAGTGCTATTCAAGATTTTCGTAATGCATTGTGTGTATTGCTGATGAATTCTCAATTTAGAGGTTTAGTGCAAAAGTGTTACAGAAAAGCCAAAATGGTTTCTAACGGAGTTGAGATGCAAGTATAATACTTCTGTGTATCAAGGATGCCTTACTTAGAAAAGATTCAGAGTCAGCAATGCAGCTAATTAAGATGTTGAAGAATAAAGCCTCTAGTTATGGCCTAGAACAACTTGAAGAGTTACTTAACATCATCAAGTAGCAGGTAAACTTCACTAGAAATAAAAAAGAGATTGGCTAAGTTCAGGAAGGAGATAGTTAAATTAGAAAGACTACGAAAAGGCATTGGCAAAAGATATTTGTTAAGCTGAAGTGGAGATGATAAAATCTCATTCATCATGTTTCTTTACATGGCAAGAATTCTTCGTTTTTAGGAAGTGTTTGATACAGCATCACCATCTCTATTCTCATCCATATTTTAGAGTGTTCTTTGTAGATTTCCAAGTATACTAATTGAAAGATAGCCCATTTATTTTTCAGTATTTAATTTCTCTATCTTAAGAAACATGTTAGTGTATTCTGTTGTGGTAAAGAACACCGGGAAGGACACTGGGATATTGTGAATTTATTCGTTTAAATTTAGGAGAAGCTAATGCGTTTTCTCAAGGAAAATCCACTTTTGTGTGCAGCACTTTAGTTGTATGCAAGTCTGCTGACACTATCATTTTTGCTTTTGACAGCGAATACTTTAATTCTGTAACAATTGACATCAATATGGGAAGGTCTTATATTTCTAGATGCCAGTTGCTAAAGATTGTGACATTTATGATAAATTGTAGGGATTTGGATTACCAGTCTTCTTTTAAGTTCCCTTTCCTTCATCCCTTAACATTGCCCACATTCTTTAGAATGCCTGTTTTTCTATAAAGGAGGAGACCTAGAGGACTTAGAGCTTATTTCAACTTAGGCTGCCACATTTGGTTCCAGAACACCCAATACTGAGGCAGGGCAGTATCTGCCAGACAGCAAATACCAGAGAACAGTGTCTTTGCAGCCACATGCCTGGCCATGCACAGGGTTGGCACCACTGTCCCAACTCCAGGAATGGACAACCTGTTAAAATAAAAGTAACCACGTGCTTATTAAAGACCAGACCTGTGGGAAATACTTTAAAAGGAAATATTTAATTCTTTGAAGAGTCCTATGAGAAAGGTTTCGTCAGTACTATTTTCAGGTAAGAAAACAAAAGAGGTTAAATAATTTGTCCAAAATCACATAGCTGGTGACTGTGATAAGGTGCCCAATCAGGCAACTCTCTAAAAATACAAGAATGCCAGTCCATTCCTCAATTTTCTGTTTGGAGTAGGTCAAATGTACCTAGAAATAGAAAAATGATTCGGTAACACTAAATTTTATGTAATTGGCCAAGCTTTGTTGCAGTCATTTTGTATGTTTTTTTATTTACCTACCACTGTTATTTTTCGTCTCTCATGAAAAATCAGGAACTCAATCATATGTCATTCTAGTCTGAAATACAGTTGAGGATTAGAAAGTGTACAGAAACTGTTGTAAGTCTATATATTAAACCAAGCCCCTCAAGCCTTTACTCAGCATCTGTTACTATTTCACACTTAGTTTTAGCAAGCTTGTCTTTTAAAAAAGTTGTAAGCCTACTATCTTAATTCATGCATTATTGTAACATAGTAGCACCTTAAGTAGCAGAAACTATGCTACTTCGGTATGCAAAGATGAATTAAGATATGTGTCCGTGGCTTTAATCAGCAAATTAGATATCAAGGAGCGATGCCCACAAATGGCCAAGCTGACAGGGAGGTGACTGCAGTGAGAAATGACAGCTCGGGTGGATCCTGAATCACCATCGAAAGAAAAAAGTCTAAGGCTCAGAGGCTTTCACTGGGGCCTGAGGACATTACTGTGTTACAATAGCTGGCGTTCATATTGAGGAAAGAATTGAATTACATTCAGAAGTCAAGGAAATGGATCGTCTTTCAAAATTACTTTTCTCCAAAAATCATTAAAAGATAATCAAACTTAAAGAAATCTTTAGCTATCTGCCATACCTAGAATGGCAGTTCCAGATAGCCAGAGTTTTACCATACCTTAATAGTCTTAATAAGAAAACTTAGATAATTGTTGAAAGATGAATACTTGTTAAAGAAAAACATCCCAATAGATTTTAGCTGTAAAATGTATTCAGAGGTAGGAGGTCCTCTGAGTTCAAGTCTAAGTTCCAGAAGTTTTATGTCTGGAATTTTTCGTCAAGTCCTAGTGTAAACATCAACTAGAAATTTTTGTTTGACAGCAGTGTGAAAAATTGCTCTGTGGATATAAAACATTTTAACCTTGTGGTTCAGCTCATTGATCCTGTGACCATAATTTAGAGTTTTTTCTTCCTCTCCAAGTATATTGTTGACAATGGTAGAAGTCACTTTTTTTTTTTTTTTGATGAGGTGAAGGAGAGGAAGATTGAACATGCATTGTAGTACATGGCTCTGAATCATTTAGAATCATAAAAGGTTAATGATGTATGGAAACTTTTATGTCATCTGACCTACTCACTTCATGATACGGATGTCAGCCGAGGCCCAGAGAGTGTTGGTAACCTGCTCAAAGTCGCTCAAATGAGAGTTTTTCATAGAGTCCACATTCCTGTTTGATCCATCCTATTCCAATTTCTTACGCATTTTCTTGTCACCAGTGCACACTGGGAGGCAGTTGGGGTAAGTGAACAAAGACCAATATGAGATTCTAAAAATGCCCTAAACCCTCCTTTATCAAATAATTCTTCATCTTGGGGCAAGACAGTTTCTCAGAAACATGACTGAGACTCAAACCCAGCTTTGAAGTCCATTTGTCCATTCTTCGAACAACTATTTATCTTCTGCTACAGAAAGACTGCCTCCTGCCTTTCTTCTTCTGAGAATCATTTCGTTCTTCTGGCAACCACTTACTAAATACCTACTATGTGCCAGGCAGTCTGGCAGCCCCCAGAGATATGAGGTGAATAGAGAAGATCACAGTCCCTTCCTTCAAGGGAAACCCAGTCTAGGATGGGCAAAGACAGAAAGAAAACAAGCAATCACAGCACTGCAATAGGTACAGGAATAAGAACTGTGTGGGAATCTGAGAGCTCAAAGGGTGCTCTTAACTCAGCCTGGCTTCACTGAAGGAGGTGCTATCAGAGCTTAAACTGCTAAATTCCAGAAGCTCACACTGGTCTTGCATTGGTTTCTAGAGAAATGAGGCAAAGGAAACTGAAAGCATTCCTCTCAAATTTACTTGGTAAAATTTTTTTCTTCTAAGTATTGGTCCCTGTAATCCCTAAGCTCTGTCTAAGCTCTGCAGTAAAGAGTCAACAAACCTGAGAAGAGACATCATGGAGAAAGGAGGTTATGTTGCTTCCTACTCTCAGAAAGAAGTGAAAAAGGCATCAATGGAATCAGAAATACGAACAGGAGACCATGACTGAAAAGAAGAGAAAGATGCTAGAACCATTGTATTTTCCATATTTTTGTTATCTCCTGTTTCTCTCTCATGACTTAACAGCAAAACAATTAAACCAGAAAAGAGAGCTTGTTGCTCAGTAAGCCGGGGAGCAGGACATCATGTCCTCTCCACAGCCATTCTTGGAAAAGAGGTTGTCCAGGGT
This sequence comes from Aethalodelphis obliquidens, assembly GCF_003676395.1. Lineage (NCBI taxonomy): Eukaryota > Metazoa > Chordata > Mammalia > Artiodactyla > Delphinidae > Aethalodelphis > Aethalodelphis obliquidens. Next base: position 77,193,442 of record NW_020837948.1, on the reverse strand, counting down.
AGAGTGGGTGGTGGTGGCCTCCTTGGGGAAAGGGAAACAGCCTTCTGGGCCTGCTGTCAAGCGGGAAGTGCCAGAGAGCTGACTTGGGCCTGGGGAAAGCCCAGAGGCTGGCCGGCAGGAAGACCTGGGGTCTTTCCTATCTCTTTATGCACCACTTCATCCTTGGTACAAAATTCAGGAAAATAACCTTCATAAACAATTTCTGTCCTAAGTAGTACATTTTACTAAATGGCCAACATGGATTGGGTGTTGTGGAAGGAAGGGAAATTTTCTGCAGAAGGGAGAAAAGAACACAGTCTACTTTATGAGGAGGAGTGAACTCTGGGAATAGTGCTCTGACCCTGTGTGTCTCAGCGGTATTCTCAGCCTGGGTGAAAGGAAGTGGAAGAATGTGTGGAATGTGGGGAAGTGGGAAGAGCTGAGACACAATTAGTTCTCTGCCTCATTAAATGTAGTAATATATTTTTAAGAAAATGAGTCTGTTATCACTGTAGTAAATTTGGGCCTAGCTCCTTGCCTAGAACTTGACAGAGCTTAATAAGTGTTAGAATTTTTCCTGCCTTTCTGGGAATCATTTTCACCCTTATCTCTAGCTCTTATACTCTCTCTGGGTCACAGTAAAATATAGTGGGAAATGGTGTGAGTAGACAGGAAATGTGGAGAAAGACCCGGCCTTTTTATAACGGTTTGCTGTAGATTTTAAAGCTCTTAGATTTGCATTTGATGCATGGGTTCACATATGTCCTTCTAAACGAATTAGAAACTTTAATTGTCAGAGTCAAGAAAGTAATACAGCCAGATTTTATACTTGAGACTATAAAAAGGATGTTGCACACCAAAAATTACAGTGTAATGTACATGCTGTTTGCCATAGTTACAAAAAAGACTGTGTATAAGCATTTGCAAAAGCATCGCCTTTCTGAATAACTATGAATCACAGAAGAAGTCATCTATGCCATTCTCAGAGGACTCTGGCTGTGGTAGGACAGACGTGAGAACTAGCCTGTGAATCAGATCAGGATGTGCCCAGGCCCTACCGGTTGGTTGTGTGACTTGAAATCATTTCATCCTTTTGAACCTCCATTTCTTCATCAGTAGATTGCGGAAAGATGGGTGGCACTTGATTTCCTAGGCACCCTTGCAGATCCCTGATTCTACTTGGTGCAGTAGCAATAATTGTTTGTTATTTTTAAAAGTGGTATCTTGGGCTTCCCTGGTGGCTCAGTGGTTGAGAGTCCGCCTGCCGATGCAGGGGACACGGGTTCGTGCCCTGGTCCGGGAAGATCCCACATGCCGCGGAGCAGCCATGGCCGCTGAGCCCGCGTGTCCGGAGCCTGTGCTCCGCAACGGGAGAGGCCATAACAGTGAGAGGAAGTGGTATCTTTCCAGCAAAATAAATCTTCAGTGACTCTCAGCTTTAAAAAGAATCTATTTTGCACCATATTCCAAAAGCTGCCAAATTTGGGGTTTGGCTGACTGCTAAAGAGAGCAGCCTGTTAGAAGGAGCAAATTCCAGAGCTGAGGGTCATGTTTTACAATACTTTGCCAATACTCCCATATGTTCAAAGTTGTTAGGGGCCTTTAAACTTGAGCATAAGGAGAGAAACAGTTGTTTAAAACATTTTGTCAATAGGTACACAAAAATTTTCAACTGTACAAATATACTTGAATAGTTTGCCACATTCCAATGACATGCCAAGTTGCACAGTCCTGCCACTTTCCTCCTTGTTACTTTTCCTCCCCTATCAACTTTGCTTGCTGTCCCAAAGAACTAGGTAATGAGAAAACACAGGTCTTTATTTTTACCGGAATGTTCTTTCAGTTTGGCCAGTGGTTCTCAAACCAGGCAGCTAGGGAGTTTAAAAATCACATGATGACTGGCCCCACCCCAGGCAATTAAGTCAGAATATTTGGGGAAAGGAATCCAAGCATCTGTACATTTAAAAAATGCTCCCCAGGTTTTTCTTTCTTTTTTTTTAAACTTTTTATTTTTTTAAACATCTTTATTGGAGTATAATTGCTCTACAATGGTGTGTTAGTTTCTGCTTTATAACAAAGTGAATCAACTAGACATATACATATATCCCCATATCTCCTCCTTCTTGTGTCTCCCTCCCACCCTCCCTACCCCACCCCTCTAGGTGGTCACAAAGCACCGAGCTGATCTCCCTGTGCTATGTGGCTGCTTCCCACTAGCTATCTATTTTACATTTGGTAGTGTATATATGTCCGTGCCACTCTCTCACTTCATCCCAGCTTACCCTTCCCCCTCCCCGTGTCCTCAAGTCCATTCTCTATGTCTGCGTCTCAATTCCTGTCCTGTCCCTAGGTTCTTCAGAACCTTTTTTTTTTTTAGATTCCATATATATGTGTTAGCATACGGTATTTGTTTTCCTCTTGCTGACTTATTTCACTCTGTATGACAGACTCTAGATCCATCCTGTAGATCCATCCACCTCACTACAAATAACTCAATTTCGTTTCTTTTTATGGCTGAGTAATATTCCATGGTATATATGTGCCACATCTTCTTTATCCATTCATCTGTCAATGGACACTTAATTTGCTTCCATCTCCTGGCTATTGTAAATAGAGCTGCAGTGAACATTGTGGTACATGATTCTTTTCGAAGTATGGTTTTCTCAGGGTATATGCCCAGTAGTGGGATTGCTGGGTCATGTGGTAGTTCTATTTTTAGTTTTTTAAGGAACCTCCATACTGTTCTCCATAGTGGCTGTATCAATTTACATTCCCACCAACAGTGCAAGAGGCTTCCCTTTTCTGCACACCCTCTCCAGCATTTATTGTTTGTAGATTTTTTGATGATGGCCATTCTGACTGGTATGAGGTGATACCTCATTGTAGTTTTGATTTGCATTTCTCTAATGATGAGTGATGTTGAGCATCCGTTCATGTGTTTGTTGGCAATCTGTATATCTTCTTTGGAGAAATGTCTATTTAGATCTTCTGCCCATTTTTGGATTAGGTTGTTTATTTTTTTGATATTGAGCTGCATGAGCTGCTTGTAAATTTTGGAGATTAATCCTTTGTCAGTTGCTTCATTTGCAAATATTTTTTCCCATTCTGAGGGTTGTCTTTTCATCTTGTTTATGCTTTCCTTTGCTGTGCAAAAACTTTTAAGTTTCATTAAGTCCTATTTGTTTATTTTTGTTAACACTCTCCAGGTGTTTCTTATCTGCAACCAGGTTAAACGTTGGCCCTTCATCACCTACTAGGCCAGTTGGCCCTAAAGTGTTCTGTGGCCACAAAACCAGTCAGGGTCTGGCTGAGAAAAAGAGATGGAGCATAGGAAAAATTGTGAAATTGTAGATTAATTATCCCCATTCCTGAAAAGGCAACTCTAAAAAGTTGATGAGGGCAGTGTATTTCTTTAGCTTTAATGCCTCGTTGCAAGGTTTGACTGTACCTTATGTATTTTGTCTTGCTATAATAAATTCACAGTTAGGATTGATAGTGAATATTTATTGATGTACATATATTGCTCAGTATAGTGAAGGGAGTTACAAAAAAGTAGCTCCTTGAAGGATGGAGCTTATAAATCTTGGGATGCAAGAATTATGTAAAATGGAACATGATGTATATTTTACAGAGAGTGAAAGCTAAAATTGTTAGCAACAGGAAGATAACACAATTGGGTGGAATCACCTAAGAAGGTGGTATTTGAGTCTGGGTCACCTTCTGAATGTCTTCTTTCACTCAATCAGCAGGCAGCAGCAGTAAGAACATTGGCTCTTAGCTGGAAAATCTTAGCTCTGCTACAGATGGGCTCTGTGACCTTGGGCAAGTCATGTTACCTTTTTGATCCTCAAATTTAGATTTATGAGGTTTAATCTGTAAAATGGAAAAAAATGATAAAACTTTCCTCATAGAGTTGCAAAGAATAAATAATATGATTTAAGCAAAATACCTGGGAATTAATAAGAGCTCTATTTAACTGAGTTTTATTCCTCCTTCCTGTTGCATCTATTTGCCATACATACCACTTGGGCACCAGATCAGCCATGGAGGTGTGAGGCAAAAGAAGTACCTGAAGTTTCTTCCTGTCATAAATCCCTACCATCTGCCGAGGATGGTGTTATAACCAGAAAAAGTAGACCCACTCCATCCAGTTACCCTCAGCAAGAGACGGGCTAGCCGATCGTTCTCAGTCTTTATAATATTTTTATTTCCTTATATTAGGATACATAATGCATGTCTCACCTCATTGCCCAGAGGATGGAGGTGAAAACTGTACTTTTGTAAGTGATAACAAGCCAGTAAGGAAGAGGAACATAGAAAAGCACATTTCATTCTCTACCTCTGCGTCTTTATTTTAAAATAAATTAATAAATTATTAATATTTAAAAAAGAAAAGCACATTTCACTTCATGCCAGGAACAGTAACCCCTTCAAGAACACCACTGTGTGTACACAAAGAACCATAACTACCCACCTAGGAGGTCCTGGCTCTGTGTACTGAACCACAGAAGCTCATATGGTACTGAGGTTGGATTTATATCAGCCATAACCCACCATTAAACTTCCAATCAAACAAAATTAATATTCTTAGATTGAACAATAGGTGCTGTCTTTTCTTCCATTTAGTCACCTTAATTCCTGTGGTACCTGTTAATGATTATTTGAATATCATTCTTCCACTGCTCCGCTTTCCTTGTCTGGGTGTTTCAGCCATATGTAAGTCATAAAAAAATCACAATTCCCTTACTACTTCTAAGTCAGTTGCAAACAACAGAAAGCAACTCTGGTAATGGAAGCAACAAAAAAATATCTTAGGAGAAGTTGAGGAGCCCTTAGATAGGAGGAGAAAGAGGAAGGCATAGTCAAATCTCTGCTGCAGAAATATCTGTGTAGGACAATGCAGCCGATGGAATCACCACCCCCAGACAACCACCACCAATCCACTGGACTTCAAACTCAACCAGAGATTCTGAGAGTAATCTTTAATGTGCAGAAACATCAGGTTGGCCATCCAGAGGTCACATGTTCACCTTCCCTGGACCAGGAGGCAGGATGAAGGACTGTTCTATACTCCTTCACTCCTCTGTATCCTAAAATCCCACCCCTTCCCCCAGCTAGGAAGAGTGTGGATGCTGGAGAGCTAAAAGAAAAGAAAATATCCACTGACTATTGTAGAACAGTAGGAGTAAGAGAACTAACATTTACCACATCCCATACAAGGCAGACTCTATACCGTGTTAGAGGCACAGGCCTGCAGCCAGATTGGCGTTGTCCAGACCCCAGCTCAGCCATCTGCTGAAAGAAGCAAGGGTGATGCTGAGCCTGGAACCCATGTCCGTCCAACTCTAGGGCCTGGTATCCCATCACTAGTTCATCCAGTCCAGTAGGTTTTAACTCTTACATTCTTCATCAGAGCAGAGATGCGAATTAGCTAGGAAAACCTTACCCTGAATCCCTTTCAGGCTTCATATCTGCTTGGAAAAAAAAAAAAAAAAATTACCATATAAAATAGTTGAATAATTGGCACATTTTTTTTTTCTTTTATGTGACTACTTCCCTTAAATCTTGACTTCAGTCTTGCTTTTGGGCTCCTGATATCCCGATGGATGTCTGATTCACCAGCAAGAACTTAAGAACCAGTCCTACTGCTAGATTTTAAATGGTGGCTTATTTAAATAGTCCAGGTCAGTCAGCGGATCACTAAATTTTTAGACTGGGCAGTTCTCAGTAGGAGATTCAGTATGAGTCCTGAAGCACAATGGAAGTTCAGGAGACTCAGGGAGCACCTGGCTTCCACAGTCACAAGTCTTGAGGTCACCTCAGACTACTTACGTTTCTTATCACTGCTTTTCCCCAGCTGACATTTGGCTCTGGAGGGAAATGGAAGCCAGGAAAGAGGAAGATGATATTGTACCTCCCCACTCCCAACACACACCGGTCCTTAGCCTCAGCATTGTTTTCCAATCCGGCTGTCAGACTTCACGCATGGAAGAGGAGGAACTAGCAACAAATCCAGATTTCCTCTTGGGCACCAAATGCTAAGCAGGGTTGGCCACAAAAATTTTAAAGAACAAAACCCACCAGCATTTTTGCTCTCCTACAGTGAAGCCTCAATTTAGAGGTGAGCCAAAGTTAAAAATATAAAACATATAGTAAGTGCTTCTCTTCCACCTTCCTAAGGTTGTCAGATTTAGGGGCTGGGGGAAATAGTGAACATGACAGACTTATTCTAAATGATTATTCATTGCTTACCTGAAATTCAAATTTAACTGGCTGTCTAGCAACCCTACACCCCCATGTTCATGTCTCTTTCACCACTGGCCATGATTGGCTTTGGTTGGAGAGATCTTTGCTTGGGTGGAAGTTTGGAGGAGGACTAGTGAGTGTATTCCTGCCCAAGATTGGTCTTGGCTCTAGTTTTAGTGCCTTTGTTGGAAGAATGGAGAAGGGCTGATCTCTTATGTGTTTGAAAAACACTGACCGAAGCCTTTCAACAATAGCATTGGATGTAAATAAATGTCTACTTAGCAGTCACCTTTTCCAGATGATCCTAATATCCTAAAATAAAAAGGTTATTACCTTTCTCAGTCCAGTCATCTGAGACTGTTACTCCAGAGAGGTGCCTAATTGCAAGATGTCTTTACAGTAGTACTAATTAACGTTTATGATGCAATTTGATAATGTGAGGTTATCTTACAAAATTAAATTGGTAATTACAAGTAGGCTTATATTCTTGATAAATTAAGGAAGATTAATTTTAAATGTATCGCCAAACATAAATTAAGTCACAATAACTCCATAAAGGTAGGAACAACGTACAACAGGGAGACACTATTAGGTGGTACTTAACAGAAAGGCTCTGGAGTTAGACCTCCTGAATTCAGTATCTCTAGTAAGGACTATTTCAGTGACTGACTTCAGTGTCCTCACTGGTAAACTAAGTGCCAAACTAATAGGGTTTTTTTGAACATTAAGTGAGGTTTTTGACGTCTTTTATAATGATTGGTCCAGAGTAAATGCTCAACACATTTTACCTGCTTTAGATGGTATATTGAAAAATTTTCTCCTTGGGACTCAAAAAATATCCATGAACACTGAGCACATTTTCAGTTCTGAAAGGAAACCAGTGTACCAGCAGAAATAGAAACAGATATCCTTGTTTTCAAATAAAGACAATTTCTTTATGGGAAAGATGAACATTAATGATGCCTTACAGACAGTTGAACATAGCTACTCATGGTCAGGAGCTCATACCATCACGTTAGTGTTTATTTCTATTAATCTAAAATAATTTTTCCCGAGTCATGGCATAAACTTTTCATGTTTCCTGCCCCCCGCCACCATAAACACACTAGAAACTATCATTCTCAGGCAGGGATAGGGAAGCTGGGGGGTATTGAAGGGACTGTTTTGTGAATTAGATAGTCAATTAAGAAAGGGCTCGCTCACAGACTGAAAGAGAGTTGACCCATCAGCTGCCCAGGCCAGCTCAGAGACCAGGGTCCTGGTTACAGAGGAAGGACCCTGAGGCCACATCCGGGAGGAGCAGTCCTCAGAGGCTAGTCTTGCATATCTCCTCCTAGGGTCTTGGAGGCTTAACCCTCCCAGAGAGATGGCAAAGCTCTTTTTCCAATACTCTGCATTTTTGGAAAGTGGTATGTTTATTCCCTCCCAGGCCTTTTCACTTTTATTCTGAATCACAGGAAAAATCATAATAGTAAAATCTGTCTGTATTATGACTGGTTACAGCAGGTGGGGATTTTCTTTGAAGTTTTCAAGGAGTGTCCCCTAGCAGCTGGGTTCCTTTGCCTGGATAGAATTGGCTCCCTAAAAGCAAAAAAGAGATGGAAGCACTTGGGGTGATAAACTTGTGTCAGTTTGGAATCAGTCTAGAACAGTTTAAAACCTCTCAAATCCAACACATTCTAAAGCTTTAAATGCTATCCACTAAGAAATCATATCTGAGGAATTTTTTCCATTAAACATTTAGTCTGGTTCAGACATAAAAAGATACTAATCTTTTCAAAACTTGTTTTCCCTTATTTGGCTTTCTTACTTTTTCTAAAAAGTAAGAGTTTAATATACTAGAAGTGCTGAATAGAAGGAGTGGAGTAGAAAGTACCCTGGCTTGGTTTCAGGAGAACTAGGTCCAAACCTGGATTCCATAACTAAGTGATTTTATGACCTTGGGCATCACTAAGCCATTGTGAGCCTCATCTGTAAAGTGGGGATAATGCCACCTGGAAATGTGGGGAACACTAAATTATGGAACCTTTATGTAAGTGCTCAGCTCACATAGTAGGTGCTCAATAAATTTAAATCTGTGGCCATAGGGGGATCTTGTCACAGGCATCGTTAGAGCTTCTTCTTTAATTAAGTGTGAAATGAATGTTAATTTTAAAGCTTTTATGTCCTGATCAAATAGAGATTATGATCTTCTCGAAGAAACTAAAATAGTTTGAGAAGACATGCATCATTCTAGGGTAATAATAGAAATGCAGAAATGGACAACTGTGCTTTAATGCATCAAAGATTAAAAACAATGCAAAGTCAGAATAACATTTGTTTCATCTGCCAGAATCTTACCCTATCTCTTACCTTCGATTTGTTTAAGTATAGGACATTAGGATGGTACAGACTTTTGAAGATCTAAACTATTTGTAAATATGTATCTTTGCATATGCAAATTATAATATACATATTTTAAAAGGTTGTTCCAACTTTATTTGTAGCAGAGGTCAGCAACCTTTTTCTGTGAGATGATGTATATTTTTTAGACTTTGTGGGCCTCAGAGACTCCTTAGTGATTACTTAACTCCCACAGTCTCCTTAGTCGTTACTTAACTCTGCCATTGTAGTGCAAAAGTGGCCATAGACAATAGTAAACTAAAGGACATGGCTGTGTTCCAATAAAGCTTTATTTACAAAAACTGGTGTTGGGTGACTTTGGCCCATAGGACAATTAGCTGACCTTTGGCCTAGAGCATGATATAGAGTCTATTTACAAATTAGGCATAAGTAAGATAATGTATCCAAGGAGAAAATGTGTATGAATATATATTCATAAGTTATTAATTCAGCAGTTATATAAAAATTAACCTTATTATATACATTTATTTCTTTAGCATCATGGCTTGCTGAGTTTAAAAAAATAGTGTGGTTATCTAATATATTCAGTTGAGATGCTGGTATGTAAATCACGTTGGAATCAGCATTTCACCAGTACATTTCTATTTTAACATCTTTATTGGAGTATAATTGTTTTACAGTGTTGTGTTAGTTTCTGCTGTATAACAAAGTGAATCAGCTATACATATTCGTACATCCCCATATCCCCTCCTTCTTGCCTCTCCCTCCCACCCTCCCTCTCCCACCCCTCTAGGGGGTCACAAAGCACCAAGCTGATCTCCCTGTGCTATGTGGCTGCTTTCCATTAGCTGTTTATTTTACATTTGGTAGTGTATATATGTAAGTGCCACTCTCTCACTTAGTCCCAGCTTCCCCTTCCCCCTCCCCATGTCCTCAAGTACATTCTCTGTGTCTGCATCTTTATTCCTGTGCTGCCCCAGGTTCTTCAGAAACTTTTTTTTCTTTTTTAGATTCCATATATATATATGTGTGTTAGCATACAGTATTTGTTTTTCTCTTTCTGACTTACTTCACTCTCTATGACAGACTCTAGGTCCATCCACCTCACTACAAATAACTCAATTTCATTTCTTTTTATGGCTGAGTAATATTCTATTGCATATATGTGCCACATCTTCTTTATTCATCTGTCGATGGACACTTAGGTTGCTTCCATGACCTGGCTATTGTAAATAGTGCTGCAATGAACCTTGTGCTATATGACTCTTTTTGAATTATGGTTTTCTCAGTTTATATGCCCAGTAGTGGGATTGCTGGGTCGTATGGTAGTTCTTTTTTTAGTTTTTTTAAGGAACCTTCATACTGTTCTCCATAGGGGCTGTATCAATTTACATTCGCACCAACAGTGCAAGAGGCTTCCCTTTTCTCCACACCCTCTCCAGCATTTATTGTTTGTAGATTTTTTGATGATGGCCATTCTGACTGGCGTGAGGTGATACCTCATTGTACTTTTGATTTGCATTTCTCTAATGATTAGTGATGTTGAGCATCATTTCACGTGTTTGTTGGCAATCTGTATATCTTCTTTGGAGAAATGTCTATTTAGATCTTCTGCCCATTTTTGGATTGCGTTGTTTGTTTTTTTGATATTGAACTGCATGAGTTGCTTGTATATTTTGGAGATTAATCCTTTGTCAGTTGCTTCATTTGCAAATGTTTTCTCCCATTCTGAGGGTTGTCTTTTCATCCTGTTTATGGTTTCCTTTGCTGTGCAAAAGCTTTTAAGCTTCATTAGGTCCCATTTGTTTATTTTTGTTTTTATTTCCATTTCTCTAGGAGGTGGTCAAAAAGGATCTTGCTGTGATTTATGTCATAGAGTGTTTCTGCATATGTTTTCGTCTAAGAGTTTTATAGTGTCTGGCCTTACATTTAGGTCTTTAATCCATTTTGAGTTTATTTTCGTGTATGCTGTTAGGGAGTGTTCTAACTTCATTCTTTTACATGTAGCTGTCCAGTTTTCCCAGCACCATTCATTGAAGAGACTGTCTTTTCTCCATTGTATATTCTTGCCTCCTTTCTCAAAGATAAGGTGACCATATGTGCATAGGTTTAATCTCAGGGCTTTCTATCCTGTTCCATTGATCTATATTTCTGTTTTTGTGCCAGTGCCCTACTGTCTTTATTACTGTAGCTTTGTAGCATAGTCTGAAGTCAGAAAGCCTGATTCCTCCAGCTCCGTTTTTCTTTCTCAAGATTGCTTTGGCTATTTGGGGTCTTTTGTTTTTCCATACAAATTTTGAATTTTTTTTGTTCTAGTTCTGTGAAAAATGCCATTGGTAGTTTGAAAGAGATTGCACTGAATCTGTAGATTGCTTTGAGTAGTAGAGTCATTTTCGCAATGTTGATTCTTCCAGTCCAAGAACATGGTGTATCTCTCCATCTGTTTGTGTCATCTTTACTTTCTTTCATCAGTCAGTGTCTTATAGTTTTCTACATACAAGTCTTTTGTCTCCTTAGATAGGTTTATTCCTAGGTATTTGATTCTTTTTGTTGCAGTGGTAAATGGGAGTGTTTCCTTAATTTCTCTTTCAGAGTTTTCATCATTAGTGTATAGGAATGCAAGAGATTTCTGTGCATTAATTTTGTATCCTGCTACTTTACCAAATTCATTGATTAGCTCTAGTAGTTTTCTGGTAGCATCTTTAGGATTCTCTATGTATAGTATCACGTCATCTGCAAACAGTGACAGTTTTACTTCTTCTTTTCCAATTTGGATTCCTTTTATTTCCTTTTCTTCTCTGATTGCTGGGGCTAAAACTTCCAAAACTATGTTGAATAATAGTGGTGAGAGTGGGCAACCTTGCCTTTATCCTGATCTTAGTGGAAATGGTTTCAGTTTTTCACCATTGAGGACGATGTTGGCTGTGGGTTTGTCACATATGGCCTTTATTATGTTGAGGTAAGTTCCCTCTATGCCTACTTTCTGGAGAGTTTTATCGTAAATGGGAGTTGAATTTTGTCGAAAGCTTTTTCTACATCTATTGAGATTATCATATGGTTTTTATCCTTAAGTTTTTTAATATGGTGTATCACATTGTTTGATTTGCATATATTGAAGGATCCTTGCATTCCTGGGATTAACCCCACTTGATCATGGTGTATGATCCTTTTAATGTGCTGTTTCACCAGTACTTTTTGAAGTGCTGACCTGGAGACATGTGTACTTGCACAATAGGATTTACTGTTTCCCTGTGGTAGACAAATTTCAAAATTCGACTCAAACACATTACACAGATGTCCAGGACAGGATTTCCTTCTGCTGCACAAGAATATTTTGTGAATTTCCTGAGGAGTACATTCAAGGATAGCCTACCTGAGAGTAACTGAGCCATTGTGTTGTAAGGAATTTCCTGCAGGGATTAAACTGGTTAGCTTAGACCTCAGTTTTTTATAACTATTTCCCACATTCACCTTTAACAGTGCCTTTTAAGAATGTTTTTCTGTGATTCCTTTCTCCAGGAAGAGATTGAAGGTAATGAAATACCTAGACCATCAGAGAACTTTGAGAATTAGAGAAGGCTAGAGCATCCCCTTTTGGCCGTAATAATGAGAAGCCAGCTCAATCCTCAGTGCCTTAATAAATCATCCAACATTAACATGCACATCAGAAAGGCAGCCAGTCTCTCACCATTTAGAGTCTAATTCTAACTTTATAAATTGTAATTCTATTGTATTTTGAGAGTATCTAGGAATCGGAAGTTTTATGCAAGGATAATAACAAGGTAAATATGGTTAGCTGTCAGAAGACCCCAAGATATCAGTGTCTTAACACTGACTTTATTTCTTTCACATTTCTCAGTCCAGTGTGGGTGGGGTGACCCCGCTCCATCTTGTACTCTGCCATCGGGAACACATCCCTCTAAGATGACAGCAGAAGAGAAGAGAAAGGTGTTGGTAGGAAACAGCATACCTGCTCTTACCTGCCTTGGCTGGAGGTGACACATTGTCACTTCTGCTTATGATTTATTGACCGGAACCAGCCCTTATGGCTCCCACCTCACTGCAAGGGGCACTGGGAAATACGGAGTAGCACATGGATGTTTGGTCATAATTGGTGAGGCCTGCCACAGAACAACATTTAAAGCACTTGGTTCTTGTGCTGAGTTGAAAAAGCAATCAGATAAGGACTAATAAGAAACTTATTATCTCAGTTTTTATTTAGTTGGTTTTGACAAAGGCGCAAGGTGATAGGATGTTTGCTGCATTCTCTGATTATTTTCCTATTTTAAAATAGTCTGCTGTGTTTACATTTCTCTACCCCTTAACTTAGTGGACAGATAAAGCTCTTGTCTAATTATGTAATCCTTAATATCTGTGTCATTAAATTGATACTTGTCATATATTTCTTTGTAGTGATAGCCTGCTTTCTAAATGTGTGTGTGTGTGTGTGTGTGTGTGTGTATCTTATTTCTCCAGTTATAATCACTACAGGAAGACTATCAGTGTGTACTCAATAAATGTTGGTTGATTAATAGATAAAGACAATTTTATAGACAGCAGGGAATATGGAAACTTATATTCGGTAAACTCTGGTACCACCAACAGCATGAAGATTAAGGTGACTGCCTTTAGTTTGCATTTCTAGACTGCTTAGGGATTTTAGTTTCTCAAAGTATGTCCAATGAACTAAACTGGGAAGTCTGTTGTGGAGTCCAGGAACCTACACTAGTAAAAAAATATATGTTTTTTAGGCTGCTTTTTCCCCTACTCTGAGTGAAAGTGGTCCTTTTGAAATCCATAGAAAAAACTAGAGTATTCTATTCAGGTGCATGTTGCTGTAAACACATTACCTCATACATAATTGGTAAATGGGGCAATGATGTCACTCTAACACTCTAATGCAGTTTTCCCCAACACCTTAATGTTTATGCCACCAAGTACCAGCACCTGAATGCCAGTTACATTAAGAGCTGGACACAGCACACATGGACTAACACAGTATGTACACAGTGCCCATTCTCCTCGCATTCTTCCTCTTGGCTTAGTTTTTCCATGTACGTGATTTCTTGGAAGAATTTATTACCTGGTTGGCCCCAACTCAGTTCATTTTCCCCTTGTTGCCATAACTTTGCAGCCTCAACATTTTCTTGCTCCCCTCCATGAAAGACCCATATTTTGTGTAGCATTTATTTGTTAGGAATTTAACATGCCTTTCATATTTTTAGTATTTTTTTTGTGTTGTTATTGGTGTTATTTGTGCTTTGGCCAAAAAAATTGTGTAGGTTTTGAGTAGGTTGCTCCAAACCTATTTTTACTGTAAGCTCTATTATTTTCACATTTGACTTTGTACAAGACATGAGGTCACTTGTAGGAATAACTGTATTACATTATAGTAGACAGGCCTATATTCTTACAACTTCAACTGCATATATTTTATGGAATAAAGAATGTCAGTAACAAAAATGGCACTGCACCCATTTGAGACGTTGCCATGTGGAGACAGTTTTCTGACCTTTTATCCTTTATGTGTTATAGTGCTTTAGAATTCCCAAATGGTGTTCACATGCAGAATCTTACTTCAATCTCAGAACAATACCACAGAATCACTATGAACATTAATACTTGAAGTCTTGGAAATTGAGGCTCAGAGGAGAGAAATAATCTGCCTAAGGTAGATTGGTGACAAAGTTCTGGTTATAATCAGATATTCTACTCAAATAACTTTTTTTAAATTTTATTCTATTTATTTTTTGTACAGCAGATTTTTATTACTTATTTATTTTATACATATTAGTGTATACATGTCAGTCCCAACCTCCCAGTTCATCCCACCATCCCCAGCCCCCACCGCTTTCCCCACTTGTCTCTATTTCTGCCCTGCAAACAGGTTCATCTGTACCATTTTTCTAGGTTCCACATATATGCGTTAATATACGATATTTGTTTTTCTCTTTCTGACTTACTTCATTCTGTATGACAGTCTCTATGTCCATCCACATCTCTGCAAATGACCCAATTTCGTTCTTTTTTATGGCTGAGTAATATTCCACTGTATATATGTACCACATCTTCTTTATCCATTCGTCTGTTGATGGGCATTTAGGTTGCTTCCATGACCTGGCTATTGTAAATAGTACTGCAATGAACATTGGGGTGCATGTTTCATTTTGAATTATGGTTTTCTCTGGGTATATGCCCAGTAGTGGGATTTCTGGGTCATATGGGAATTCTATTTTTAGTTGTTTTTTTTTTTACATCTTTATTGGAGTATAATTGCTTTACAATGGTGTGTTAGTTTCTGCTTTATAACAAAGTGAATCAGTTATACATATACATATGTTCCCATATCTCTTCCCTCTTGCATCTCCCTCCCTCCCACCCTCCCTACCCCACCTCTCTAGGTGGTCACAAAGCACCAAGCTGATCTCCCTGTGCTATGCAGCTGCTTCCCACTAGCTATCTATTTTACGTTTGGTAGTGTATATATGTCCATGCCACTCTCTCACTTTGTCACAGCTTACCCTTCCCCCTCCCCATATCCTCAAGTCCATTCTCTAGTAGGTCTGTGTCTTTATTCCTGTCTTACCCCTAGGTTCTTCATGACATGTTTTTTTCTTAGATTCCATATATATTTGTTAGCATACGGTATTTGTCTTTCTCTTTCTGACTTACTTCACTCTGTATGACAGACTCTAGGTCCATCCACCTCACTACAAATAACTCAATTTCGTTTCTTTTTATGGCTGAGTAATATTCCATTGTATATATGTGCCACATCTTCTTTATCCATTCATGCGATGATGGACACTTAGGTTGCTTCCATCTCCTGGCTATTGTAAATAGAGCTGCAATGAACATTTTGGTACATGACTCTTTTTGAATTATGGTTTTCTCAGGGTATATGCCCAGTAGGTGGATTGCTGGGTCATATGGTAGTTCTATTTGTAGTTTTTTAAGGAACCTCCATACTGTTCTCCATAGTGGCTGTATCAATTTACATTCCCACCAACAGTGCAAGAGGGTTCCCATTTCTCCACACCCTCTCCAGCATTTGTTGTTTGTAGATTTTCTGATGATACCTATTCTAACCGGTGTGAGGTGATACCTCATTGTAGTCTTGATTTGCATTTCTCTAATAACTAGTGATGTTGAGCAGCTTTCATGTGCTTCTTGGCCATCTGTATGTCTTCTTTGGAGAAATGTCTGCCTAGGTCTTCTGCCCATTTTGGATTGTGTTGTTTGTTTTTTTAATATTGAACTGCATGAGCTGTTTATATATTTTGGAGATTAACCCTTTGTCCATTGATTCGTTTGCAAATATTTTCCACCATTTGGAGGGTTGTCTTTTCATCTTGCTTAATAGTTTCCTTTTCTGTACAAAAGCTTTTAAGTTTCATTAGGTCCCATTTGTTTATTTTTGTTCTTATTTCCATTACTCTAGGAGGCGGATCAAAAAAGATCTTGCTGTGATTAATGTCAAAGAGTGTTCTGCCTGTGTTTTCCTCTAAGACTTTTATAGTGTCTGGCCTTACATTTAGGTCTTTAATCCATTTTGAGTTTATTTTTTGTGTATGGTGTTAGGGAGTGTTCTAATTTCATTCTTTTACATGTAGCTGTCCAGTTTTCCCAGCACCACTTATTGAAGAAACTGTCTTTTCTCCATTGTATATCCTTGCCTCCTTTGACAAAGATTAGTTGACGGTAAGTGCGTGGGTTTATCTCTGGGCTTTCTCTCCTATTCCATTGATCTATATTTCTGTTTTTGTGCCAGTACCATATTGTCTTGATTACTGTAGCTTTGTAGTATAGTCTGAAGTCAGGGAATCTGATTCCTCCACCTCCATTTTTTTTTCCCTCAAGATTGCTTTGGCTATTCGGGGTCTTTTGTGTCTCCATACAAATTTTAATATTTTTTTGTTCTAGTTCCATAAAAAATGCCATTGGTAATTGGATAGGGATTGCATTGAATCTGTAGATTGCTTTGGGTAGATTAGTCATTTTCATAATATTGATTCTTCCAATCCAAGAACATGGTATATCTGTCCGTTTGTGTCATCTTTGATTTCTTTCATCAGTGTCTTACAGTTTTCTGAGTACAGGTCTTTTACCTCCTTAGGTAGGTTTATTCCTAGGTATTTTATTCTTTTTGTTGCAGTGGTGAATGGGATTGTTTCCTTAAGTTCTCTTTCTGACCTTTTGTTGTTAGTGTATAGGAATGCAAGAGATTTCTGTGCATTAATTTTGTCAAATAACCATATTTTGAGCGTCTATTTTAGGCAAGACACTGGAGATACAGAGATAAATAAGATGAAACCCAGCTCTCCTCCAGCCCACTTCTTCCACTAATGTGGGGACTCTTCACCTTGGGCTGGGTGGGCCCCAGAGAACTGACTCAGTCCCAGAGAGGCAACAGCATTATTAGTTTCTTAGAAGAGCTGGCAACTGAGTAACCTGGCTGCTTTGTGCAAGGCTGTGGGACACTTGGGTGGCTCCTGGCCAAGAGGCCTCAGCCTGTTACCAGCTGGAAGTCTGTCACGTGACTCTGCTCCCTCACCAGTCCCTATTCTAGCCTCTACACATGACTTTGATTTACCCAGTGGAAACACAGCTGCAAGACTGCAGAAGTCCTATTGCCTTTAATCTTTCTGCTTTGTATGAGCTGTAATTTCATCCATGGATACATTGTGAAGATGACTCATCATTGCTTCATGTGCTTCCTCGTCTGGGACAGTAGACAGGGAACTCAAATAAGAGCAAGGAAATTGTTTTCTCCTCCTGGTCGCATAAGTAAACCAGCCGTGGTATCTTAAGCAAGGTATTTCAACTGCTTGGGCCTCAGTGTCCTCATCATTTAAGGACACTCTCTAATTAGATAGTCTAAATAAGGCCTTTCCCAGATGTTGCCTTCTGAGATTCCTCAAGGGTACACTCGGGTTTACTCAGTGTGTGCTCAGAGGAGGGCTCCAAGGAGCCAGGTCCACAGAGCTTTATGGAGAGTGAGGTCTTGATGGTGCCCTGACTTTCCTGAGATCATTCTGTATCTTAGAGAAGCCTCAGAGCTAGTTACAAACTGAACTATTCACAATGGCGACACCTTATGTGTATGGAGTATTTAAGCATTTTAAATGATCATGTAGTTTTAAAAAACATTTTAAAAACCTATTATAGAAAGTACAGAGCTGTTTAAGATACAGAGACATTAATGAAGACAATAAATATGTTTGAGGGCAATTCAAATTTTTTTTAACAAATAAAATATTGGAGAAAGTAATCATTTTCAAAATTAATGAGAAAGACTCTACAATATTCATATTACTATCAAGTTCACTACTTGATTACAGATATTTAAATCCTAAATGAGCATTTAAATGTATGTACTTAGAGTGAGTGACATTTAAGGCTGTCTTATTCTCTCTGACACCCCAATCTTTTTCTGCTTTAGAAAAATGGAGGTCACCTAATTCCTGAGATCCCTTCTAATTGTAGTTTTGATTCCATGATCCTACTTAGGCAGAACCCACAACGTGTTAAATGTTTATTTACTTTGTCAGTGCTTAGCCTGTGGTTGGGCATTTAAATATCCCAATGGAGACTGAGAAAGCAGAGCAGAGAATGGTGAAATACAGGCAAAGGGAGAGAAATAATTGGAAACCAAAAGAAAACAAGGAGAAAGAATTGGATGGTGCTTTTACCATATCTTTTACATTTTTCCCACGTGCTTCAAAAATAGAATAGGTTTTTGTATGCTTGTGGTAGTCTTACAAATAAATTAAACATATCATCAGCACTTGCCGATTTATTTCACAAGTATACAAACTCTGGTTAACATGTTCTACACTCCCCAGATAGATGGTATGTCAGATGTTTGAAAAGTTATAGCTTGAAGTAAATGTACCCTACCTTAAGAGTGCGATATTTGTTTTATATTCTCATACTTAATGATCTGTGACCTAATTTCTTTCAGCCCTGGCCATGCTTTGTTCTATGGGATTTTTAAGAAAAAAGAAAAATATATATGCACAATTATAGATCACTTATCAAAGGAATTAAATATGGAAATACATTTGAATATGTACATGGATCATCCATATTTTAATATCTATCCTTATTTGTGTTTCCTTTTGTCTCCCATGAAAGATAAAATAACTTGGAAGGGTTGTTTTCTCTTAATGGGCTGATAAGTAACCAAGTAAAACATATTGTACTTTTACCCAGTGCTCATGGCAGGAAGCCCAATTTGCAGAATTCCCAGTTACACAATCCTATATAGCCACCAAAGAGAAGGGTTATTTTTTTAATTTTAATTTTATTTTTTAAATAGGAAAAACAAGGACCTACGAGTCTTTAAAAAGCAAACTGCATAAAGGGTGCATGGGAACTCTTTGTATTATTTGGCACAAATGCATGTGAATCTATGATTACCTCAAAATATAAAATTTAATTTAAATAAGACATATTCTTGGGAATGCCCCGGTGGTCCAGTGGTTAGGACTCCGCACTTCATTGCAAGGGGGCACAGGTTCGATCCCTGAACAGGGAGCTAAGATCCCGCAAGCCACAAGGCGCAGCCAAAAAAATTAAAAAGACATATTGTTGTATGATTATATTGGTGTGGACAAAAAATATTGCCTGCCATATCTGTAAACAAAGGATGTTGCGGCCATCAGGCCATCAGCCACTGTAGCTGCCCCCGACTGTGCACCCTGAGGGGATCCAGGACAGAAACAAAACAGGATGCTGGCCCTAGATAGTTAAAGTGCATATCAAAGGAAAGATTTCAATGAGCCCAGACTCTTGCATCTTCCCGTACAAAGAAAAGCACTAAATTCATTAACTTGAGGTGTCTGGTTTTCTTTAACGAACAGTAATCTTTTGATGTTCAGACTACCTGGTTTTCACTGCAAAAACTGTATATCCTGGCTCCTCCCTCACCTCTTCAGAGTCCCTCACTCAGAGCTATCGGATAGGCTGTGTCCCAGGCTGAAGTCCTCGGGAAGTCTGCCAAATAAAATATAATTCTCAACTTGTAGGTCGTGTATTTTGTTTCAGTCGACAGTGGCTAATTGAGCTGCTTTGATTTTTTTTATTTGTGGTAAACTATACATAAAATAAAATTTACCATTTAACCATTTTAAAGTTAAAATTCAATGGCATTAAGTACATTTACGATGTTGTGCAACCATAACCACTGTCTAGTCCCAGAACTTTCCTGCCACCCCAGAGAGAAACTTCATATTCATGATGTAATCACTCCCATACCTCCCTCCCCTCAGGCCCTGGAAATCACAAATCTGCTGTTTGTATGACTATGCCAATTCTTTATATTTCGTATAAATGGAATCATACAGTATGTGGCCTTTTGTATCAGACTTCTTTCATTTTGCATGTTTCCAAGGTTTATTCATGATGTAGCATGTATCATTTTTTCCTTTTTATAGCTGAATAGTATTCCATTGTATGGATATATTATTTTTTGTTTAACAGCTCATCAGTTGATGTAATATTTGGGTTGTTCCACCTTTTGGCTGTCATGAATAGTGTTGCCCTGAACAGTTGTGTACAAGCTTTGTGTGAACATATGTTTTCAATTCTTTGGGTATTAAACCTGGGTTTGGAATTATTAGGTCATATGGTAGCTCTATGTTTAACTTTTTAGAACCACCAAATTGTTTTCCTTATCGGTTATACCATTTTATATTCCCTTCAGCAATGTATGAGGGTTCCAATTACTCCAAATGCTTGCCAAAACTTACTTTCTGTTTTGTTTTAATGATCATCCTATTGGGTGAGAAGTGGTATCTCATTGTGGTTTTGATTTACTTTTCCCTACTAATTAATGACGTTGAGCATTTTTTCATGTGCATATTGGCAATTTGTGTAGCTTATTTGGACAAATGTCTTTTTTTTTTTTTTTTCGCGGTACGCAGGCCTCTCACTGTTGTGGCCTCTTCCGTTGCGGAGCACAGGCTCCGGACGCCCAGGCTCAGCGGCCATGGCTCACGGGCCTAGCCGCTCCGCGGCATGTGGGATCTTCCCGGACCGGGACACGAACCCGTGTCCCCTGCATCGGCAGGCGGACTCTTAACCACTGCACCACCAGGGAAGCCCTGGACAAATGTCTTTTAAAGTCCTTTGCCGATTCTCTAATTGGGTTGTTTGCCTCTTTGTTATTGAGATGCTTCTTATTTTAAAAGGAACTGGAGATTTCAGTTGTGCTGGAAACGTTCTTTTACTAGACTTGGGTGGTAGTTACATGGATGAATTCACTTTGTGATCATTTAAGCCCTTGTGTACATTTGTCAAAAATGAGGATATGTGCCATTTTCTGAATGTATTAGCTTCCTAGGGCTGCTGTAACAAATTCCCTAAACAACAGAATGTATTCTCTCATAGTTCTGGAGGCTCAAAGTCCAAAATCAAGATGGTGGCAGAGCAATTCTCCCTCTGAAGACTCTAGGGGAGAATTCTTCCTTGTGTTTTCTAGTTTCTGGTAGCTCCTGGAATTCCTTGGCATTCCATGGCTTATAGGCACATCTCTCCAGTCTTTACCTCTGTCTTTACGTGGTCTTCTCTTTGTTTCTGGTTCTAAGTGTCTCACATCTCCCTCTCCTTTCTCTTATAAGGATAACATTCATTAAATTTTGGGCCCACTCTAAATATGGGATGATCTCATCTGAAAATCCTGAATTACATCTGCAGAGGTCCCATTTCCAAATAAAGTCACATTCACAGATACCAAGGGTTGGGACTTGGACATATTTGGGAGGAGGCACAATTCAACCCACTACACTGAATATATGTCATGCTTCAACTTTTTAAAAACAGGATTTTAAGAAAAAATATGGTAAACAATTTTAGAAAAATGTGGTAATCTGAGTTTCTGAGTCAACAGATCTGTAGGTTTAGTGAAACAAGGAAATTTGTACAAACTTGCCACCCTATAAAGGAAAACTTCTTAATCAATTTTTGAAAATGTTTTTACTAAATACGATGCCGAAAATAACGTTTTCAGATAAAGTTTTCAAAGGACATTGATGTGGGGTTTTTTTTCTTTTTTTTAAGAGAAGCTCATGAGAACAGTAACATATGCACATATAGAGAGAATATCTTTTAAGACACTAAAGAGTTTGGGGGTTTTTATATTGTCAAATGCAGTACTCTATTAAAATGTCCAGAAAGAATATTTTTGTGTTCACACTGTTACTCATAATGCACTCTTTTTTTTTCTTTTGTCCTTTAACCGTCAATATTGTTGAGATTTGGGCCTTTTGACCATTGTGATCCTCAACTTTGGTCTGGTTTACAATTGGATAAGATTCAGATTATAAAAGGAATATTATACCTGCCACTTAACCCCAGCACCATTGTATTTTAGTATGACATGTAGTTGGACATGACTAGCTTTATCAGGGTCTCATTTCATGGCCAGTTAAGTAAATACGTAAATGAAGAAATCCTTTCTTCTCGAGAATGACGTTTGATTCAATATATTAAAAGTTATTTGAGTTCCTAAATATAAAAAGCTGATAGAGTATAGTAGTTCTGTGAAAGGCTGTTTTAGTATGAGAACATACATACAAATTTAAGAATTCAGACAATGGCCTTATTCAGAAGACTGAAAGCTTAGAAGACCATTTTCTGGACCCCAGTGCATATTTGCAGTCTTTTTTTTTTTCCTTGGGTAGTGCTATCTGTTAAGAAATAAATGACAAGGCTTTGATTCACCACATTTGCAAATTGTCTATAAACAATAGACAATTGTCTATAAAATATGTCTTCAAAGAGAAATTTTGGAAACTTTCATATGTAGGATTGTATGAAGGTTTTGAATAAGTCCTATTTATTTCACCAAAGAATATATCATAAAACAAAACAAAAACAAACAAAACTTGTCTTTACTTTATTTGACTCATATTTTTTTAACGAATCTAACAGTCATTTTTAAGTTGATTGGAGCTCATCCAGAAAATCACTACTTGCTGGTAAAAGGTTAAAACTTAAATTTTAAAAATTGGATTTCTTTTTCACAAAGCTCTTCTTATACTTTTAGAGTATTCAAAGGCAAGTATTTTATAGAAAGTGTCAACCCAAATTACTGATCTTTCATCATAATATGGAACAGTAGTTGCACTCAAGAGATGAAGGGAAAATATGCTTTAGGGTTTGGCTGTGAAATAACCGACATACAACAGAATCACTCACCCCCGTAGTTTTTCACTCTAGATGCCAGGCAGGGGTGTCAGTTTGTGTATCATTCATCTCTGCCCTCGTACTAAGACCAGCCTGACACAAAGCTGCAATTATTCGGTGGTGACATCACCACCATACTGCCCTTTCGCTTGTATTTAAATAAATTGTTCTTACATTGCATAACGGAAGATTTCAACTTTAAATCTGACCTAGCAATGAAAGTCAGTGTGAGCTCTATGTCATGTTTTCATCCTTCTTTATTTTCACCTTCTGGCAATGCTTCTCACATAGACAGAACATCCTGAAAGCAATTTCCAACTTGAAATGTAGAGTCCTCTCAGTAAATTTTTATATTTAATCACCTGTCTAAAAGAGGTGTTATACTTTTTCATAATATGTAGACGATCACCCCAATTAAATCCCAGTATATATCTATTACCAACTCTCTTTTAGATAGCACAGACCTTTTTAATGATTAGTTAAGAAAGAAAAATAACTAAGATTGTTAGGATTTATAAAATTGGCATTAAAATTACAATAGTCACAATTACAGTAATCACTTATGGCCCTTGAATTTTTCTCTTTTTTTTTTAACTCTTCTTTTAACTTTAACCTTTTTTTAACTTTTTTTTAATGTTTATTTTCCCTTTAATCACTCATAGCTCTTCCCCATTACCTTGAACATGGTGGACCTTTATTAATGTTTGCTGAATGAATATCACATATTCATAATGTAGTCACATATATAGATTTATTTACATACTTGTGATCTACATATAGAGCAGGCTCAATAACTTTTATCTCTTACTCTCAGTCTTTTTTAAAATTTTTAATAGCTTTAGGAGGGGGCTAGGGAAGTAAAGGACATATTGATTGAATCAAGTCATTATAGCCTTTCTTAGCTACCCAGCATCCTTCTTCCCCACCCTCCCCAAGTCACAGAGCAACAATAAAGCTGACAGGGGAACCACTTATTGAACTAGACAATCTCTCAGCTCCCTTCCATATTTTAGAACTCTCTCCCTCCCTCATCTCGACTTCACTCCCTCACACTATGAACGTGCTTCCTGGCAGAAATCAAGCTCATGAGCTTGATTCCTGAGCCCCCGTCCCATGATCTTCTCCAACAGAACTGGAGCCTATGTAAGGTGCCAACCTGAGATCAGAGAGCTGAGTACTGTGATTGGCCCCCTTGGAATTGATCAACAGTGGCCAGGAGGGTGGGACACTCACTAGATGGCTCTTTTTAGATCTGATGCTCATTCTTGAACCAGTCAGTTGTGGCCTGGAGGTGGGATCACTTATAAACATGGCAGCACCTCTGGAACCCCTGATTGGAGTAAGATAGGTCCCAAAAGTAGGTCGTTGCTGGCCTCTGATGAAATGGAAAGACCAAATTAGACAATAGCTAAGCATCTCATACCTTCCAATTACAAAGTCCTGTGGTTTATCACTATAGCAGTCAAATATTAGGAAGGTATAATTAATTCCATGAAGGTTCTCCTAAATTCAATAGTTTGACCTAGGATCAGTCAAATGGATTTCTCTTGCAGGAATTACAATATATAACCACATATTACCTACACTATGTTAAAATAGAGAATAAAAATTATCACTAGAAATCTGGAAGCAGATTAAATCCTGATAAATATTTTAGGTATTGAGAAGACTCTTTTTATTCTAACAGAAATATGTGTGTGTGTGTGTGTGTGTGTGTGTGTGTGTGTGTGTGTATAAATATATACACACACATTTTTTTTTTCTGATGCCATTGCTTAAAAGAGTTTAGTTTTGTTTGGTTGTTTTTTCTTAAAAATTTTTATTTAGTTTTGGTAAGTTGTCAAAAGTTTTAAAATTAGAGTGTTTGTGTAGTATCACTAGACAGAAAAGGAAGACTTGAAAGACAGTCAAATGACCTTTCACTAGGATAAACTACTACACAGCACCCTCAGGAACCTGACTGCTACCTCATAAAAGGGTGCATCCAGTCTAATACCACTTGATTATCCATACATTTTTATAAGATGCACTCTTTCTATAACTCTATAAGTCTTTTTAAAAAACTCTTTATAACATTATAGAATAATTATGGGCTCCATAATATAGCAATATATTATCTGGAAAAATGTTTCCTAGTAAATGTGCATATCCCAGACATTTTACCTTTCTCTTAAATTATTTCATCTGACTTTACTACTCTTATCTTGGCCAGAGTTAAGAGTTTTCTGAAATCTTATTCAAGACACACTAATACTTCTTTTTTTGGGCTATTGTTGTAGGTATTGAAGTTTCTTTTTTATGTGGTCATGAAGTTATGGTTTAGAATAAGGTTATTCTGTTGCAAAAATTTATTTTAAGAGTAATATTTTTAAAGTAGGTTGAAGTTGTTATGATAAATGTATATATAAATTAAAATATAACTTTAATCTGTTATTTGGCCATTGACTTAGTTTAGCCGAATTGTACCAATGAAGACCAAAAAAAGAAAAAAAGGAAAAAACAACAATGGCTAGGTAAGGTAGCACAAAATTGCACATTTACATGAGATGATAATTAGACTCAACAAGAAACATTTTGTAAAGGATATTATTTATATTATATATTCATTCAGCCAACAAGTTTTATGGAACACTTATTAGGTACCAATGAATTCGTTATTAGGTTTCCCTGTAACTAGCAGAACTGTGACTTTAAGTAATTTAAGTAATACAGAACAATGCAGAATAACATATAACATAAAAAAGTCCATATGAGTGTAGTTCAGTGCTAGTGTGGATGGCTCTACTATCATTATAATCTAGTTCTTCTATCACATCATTTCCATTCAAGTTCATGTCATAGTCTCACATGACACTTGGAGTTTGTATTAGTCTGCTCAGGTTGCCATGACAGAATACCACAGATTGGGTGGCTTAAACAACAGAAATTTATTTTCTCATAGCTCTGGAGACTAGAATTCCAAGATCAGGGTGCCCTCAGTGTTGGTTTCTGGTGACGCCTCTCTTCCTGGCTTGTAGATAGCTGCCTTCTTGCTGTGTCCTCACATGGCCTTTCCTCAGTGCGTGTGTGGAGCGAGAACGTGTGGTTTCTCTTCCTCTTCTTATCAGGACATCAGTCCTATTGGATCAGGGTCTCACCCTTATGACCTCATTTAACCTTAATCACCTCCTTAAAGTCCCTATCTCCAAATAGAGTCACACTGGGGTTAGTGCTTCAACAGATGAATTGGGAGGTGCACAATTCAGTCCATAACAGAGCTCTACCTGTTATGTAGGAATTTATAATTGAGGGAAGGAGATAGGAGAAGGACAAAAGAAGGAGAAAACAGAGGGTAAAAAAGGGCAAATCTTGTAGATGAGTCAGTTCTACTTAAGGAGCCCCCTGGATGTCTCCTGCAACACTTCCACTTACTGTTCATTGGTCAGTATTTAGTCACAGAACTACACACAGCTGCAAGTTGTCTTTAAGCCATGTGGACTGCTACCCTGATTAAAGTAAAGATTTTATTACTAAGGAAAAGGAAGAAATGGATATTAGAATTCAACAAGCCATCTTTGTCATGTCTAGAAATCGTGCTAGGCATTGAGGATGAGAATATGAGTTCCTAACTTCAACAGAGAAATAGAGCATGTAAACTAATTACCTGAAATATAAAGTAATATGTCCTCTGGGATAAATGTGTAAACGTTCTATGGAAATGTAGAGAAAGAATGAGTATCGGCAGGGGTGGTGACCTTGAGATAGACTTTGAAAGATGGATGGAAGTTCATCAGGCTAAGAAGTGATTCAGATGAGAATACAAGGTGTTTCAGGGAACTGCAAATATTAAAGGGTAGCCATAACTTGAAGTTCTTAGATGGAAGTGGTAATGAGATTGGAAAGGTGGAATAAAGCCTCATTTTAATGGGTCTAAAATGCTATGTAGGAAGTGGGACAGCATTTATCAGGCTCTGGAGAGCCAAGCAAGAATTAGACAGTATTATAACCAGATATGTTTTTTTTGTTTGTTTTTTACATCTTTATTGGAGTATAATTGCTTTACAACCCATCCATTCAAGTTCTTTTGTTTTGTGCCTCCTTGCAGCTCCAAGAAACAAGAATGGCTTTGTGTTTGTTCTAATATCTTTGTTTAAAATTATGAAAATAGAAAAAAATTAATGAAATTTAAAAGAATTAGAGCAGTTGTATCTGTCAAAACATCTTCAAACATATAATGATAATTACACAGAGAAAATTCATAAGCTTTTTAAAATTATGAAATAGTGCAAGCAAACAAGAAAATTAAAGGAATAACGTAACAAATACAAATGTACCCAATACCCAGCATTGTGAAATCTAAACATTTTTCCCAGTATTGTTTATTTTTCATAAGAAATAAAACACCATTGGGTTTTTTGAGAAAGCTCAATAATGAGCAAATCTCTTTATCACTTGAGGTCAGAACCAATTGGGAAATGAGAAAGAGTCAGAATGGAACACGGCTGATAAATGAAATCCCCTCTATTGACCCCTAGATGAAGCTGACTTATCAGCACCAGCTCAGAGCCTGACACTGGAGGAGTAGAACAGAGTATTTTTTTGGTTTTTTGTTATGTTTCGTTTTGTTTTTTGTTCTTCTGTAGGCAGGCTCACTTCTAAGAGAAACCCAGACAGTTTCTCCTTCCAAACTCACCGATCAGTTACGTGTGAAATGTGGGGCAGGTACAGAAATAGACAAAAAATATTACAGCTTGTGAAGCTCCCTCCACATAGAAGGAAACATCAGGAATGGGAAGTAAGCATTTTCCTCTAAAACATAAAGTTAAAGCCACATTTTTATCTCCTTTTGGATCCTATTCTCTTCCTTACCTTTCCTCCAGTGCAGAAGTAACCTCTACCTGAATTTTAAGATTCTTATGTATAAAAAGTACTCAGTCACAAGAATTTTGATCTGCTTCCATTTAAGGAAAATATTGCCTGCCAGTTCTTAGGAATATTGACTATAACATCTGTATTTACTTCCATTTCAAGATACCCTAGTAGTCTCATGGAAAGAATATAAAAGATGATGCTACTAGATAGGAATAGAGTTTGGATCCAAGGATGTTACTGCTCAACTAATGTTCTAAGTGCTGAAAGATCATCGTGGTCTTAGCAACAATATAGCTAAGAAAACAAAGTTTAGAGCTATCCCAAAACAGAAAAGAAAGCATCAAAAAGTTATCTCTTTCCCCTGAAAAGAAAACAAGCATTCTGCTGACCCTTACCTTCTACAATACTTCAACATTCCAGGCTACTGAGATTTTTCTTCATCTCTTATAAACAAGCCCCAGTGTCCTTTAAAATATTTTCTGATTTATTTCCCAAATTTTTCTGGGTGAATAACAAGTTATATTTGTTTAGCTTACATTATTTCCTCTTGATAAACTAGACAACTTTTAAATTGAACAGAGGTACCAAAAAGCTTCTGAATGAAAAGAATGTTTGGTAGTGAATGATATAATGGAAAATTGCTATAATAAGTAGCTAAGAAGGGAAAAAATTATACAGAATAATTTTAGTTTAAGTGGTGGTATATTACTAGGGGCAGAGCTGAGCTGTCCAGAAAAATGAGCCTATTAAATGGAATAGGAGAATCAATAATGGCATCTCTTAGTATCTGGAATTTGAAATTGCCAGTTAAAGCTACTAGGTAGCTCTAGGATGAGCAATTATTTTCTTACAGATTTGGGGTTTAGTTGCAGTATACTGTTGGAGTTTGCACAGTATTTCATTTTGTTGGTTACCTTCATGAAGCCCTTAATTTATTAATATTAATAATTGACCACTTGTGTGTCAAACCAGAAAGTATTTAGATAACTGTATTCCAAAAAAAGAATATTACAAATATTCTTATATATATATGTATATATACATATATACATATATATATATATACTTTGCCTCCTACTTTTGAGCAATATAACAAAGTTTTAAAAAAATGAGACATTAAGGCAAGCTAAGTCTAATAGCCCTTTGTGACCCACAGCAAAATAAAATATAGGTAGACTTCATTTTATGTGTTGTGTTCTTAAGCCTTGCATAAAAATCACATTTTTAAAAGTCTAGGCACGCTCACTCTTTGAAAGAACATTATAGCTGACTCACCATGCCGATAATTACTTTCCAATCTAAATAATCACAACCTAATTAAATTGATTTTTTTCACATGTTGGAATTTCACTAAGCGAAGAATGTCTGTTAGATTTTATAGGTGATACCCTAATGCAGTATAAACAATCATATTTTTTAAAAAGCACTAAACTTTCTCTCTTTAAATTTCAACAATCTAAATAAATGTTTCAAGTAAGACATATATTTGAAGATTTTATGATTATTCTTTTACATTTATTTCTAATTTATTTTTTGTTACACACAAGTGTGTTTTCAATTTAAAAATTTTAGTTTTGAACTCCAGTTGTACAATTAAGAAAAAGAGAATGGTTTTTCACTCTTTTTGTATTACTTGTACATTAAATAACTGGACAATCCTTTTTTCACAGTTTTGAGATGTCATTGGTTCAATCTCAGGGTCCAGTCTTAGCCAGCTACCATATGCATTCTGTCCATCGATGCCTTAGAAGAAGGAGCCTGAATAAAAAGTTGTACTTTTATTAACAGATTCTTTTCAGTGAATTTTATTAACTCACATATAATTTCTTCTCAGTGAAATTTATGAGCCAGTAACACGTTGCTAGTACTAAGGTTGTTTTTGCTAGTATGTACACAGATAGTTTCATGGGTCAGGAAATCAAGGAAGTAGTATATGCAGTTATATGAATGATTTTCAATTTCCTAATTTTCATTGGAGTTATTAAACATGTAAACAATCAAATAAGTAAAAAAAGAAGTGGCACAAACTCATTGTCCCCAGAGAAGCAGTGGAAGTATCTGATAGTAACCATGCTTCACACACTTGGACATGTATATGGCCTTCAATAGCCAACACTGAAGCCATCCAGAAAAATTGTCTCATTAAATGATATAGGAGAATCAATATGGAATCTCTTAGTGCCTGGAATTGGATATTGACAGAGCTACTAGGTAAATTGAAAATAATTTATTTTATATTATATACTACCTCTTTGCTCTTCTGGCCCTGAAAAGTACTTGTTGTGCCTACAAACAAAAATAACCTTAAAACTGGCAATGTCTTACTGTCTCACTGAGAAGAAATTATTTATTAATTAAAAAAGTTCATTGAAAAGTTTTCATTAACAAAAACACAACATTCCCTCAGATTCGTACACATCTAAAGACTTCATATGTCATATATCTGGGTAAACACTTAAATAGGGTGCAACCCTACTCTGTTTTGAATTGCAATACGCCTTTCCGTATGCAGCTCTCCTTGCTGTGTAGTTACAGAAAGTAATGAGTTCAGCTCCCAGGACACCAGGGCAGCTGGAGAACAGAGTTCTGTGCTCATGTTCCTTGCACAAACATACAAGCTGTGTTTCCCACAGTGGGATCCAGGGACCCCTAAGGTTCTGCAGCTTTTTTATCTGTAAAACACAGAGCCAGAAGACGATGCTTATAGGGTGGAGGCACTGGGTTCTGAGACTGTTTAAGAATTTCAGGAGAAGGCACAGTCTGAGAGGAGCTGGCAAAGAAGGCAATTATTTGTGGTGGGAAGATTTGGGGGAAAAAACAGATGTCTGTAGATATTATAAAAATTTATAAGGATTTTTAACAAAGGATGTCTGGGAAACACTCCATTGGAGTTTAATATTCTGGGCAGCACTTATGGAAGGAGACAAATTCTTACAGCCAGAATGACCTTTATACTAAAAACTTCATTTCTCTGTTTAGTCCATCCTGTTCCATTTAACAAACTTGTATTAAACACCTACTGTGTGCCAAGAATTAGACCTCCTTGCCTCTTTCCTACCAGTCATATACAGATATGCACATATACACACACTCACTTTGAAGTTCAAATACCATTCGTAGTAACTGGAGGCCCACAGGACGTTAGTACTGAAAGTCAAAACAATTCCCTCACTACAGCAAGCCGAAGTTAAAAAGCAGCTTCCCAGGATGAAACTTGGAAAATGCTTGATCATCGAGGTGTTTATTTGGATTGGCTTTTCTGGGCTTGCTCATGGAGGTTGGTATCTTGCTGACATATTACATCATTTCTGTTGAAAGGACTTTGAATGGTGAGATTGATTGAGCCAGATTTTCTTCTTACATAACTGTATAGGGAAGCTCCACTTGTTTGAAGGAGACAGTGAGTTAGGTATGGTGTTTTTTCCAGAAAATATAGATTTTCTGTATTTGAGATTATGACGTCATTTCCAAACACTTGTGTTGATTCTATACTCTGTGCTCAAGGCTTTAATATTGTCTTATTTTCATTCTATTTTTACTTCCTGTGTCTTCACCACTGGAGTTCTTTGGCTCTCAAGATTGCAATGCTATAAAAGTAATCATCTCAGATTTCAACTAGAATTATATAGTGCTGTCACTTTTGTGGACAGATTCACTTATACTCTTGATCAAATTTTATCTTTTAAGGCAACATGTACACAAAATTGAGTTCCAACTCACTTAAACTAATTAAGATTTCAGATCCACAGTATGAATACTTTAAAGATGTTTTGTTATATATTTCAAGGTGAGGAAGGGCCTTCCATCTTTTACCAACTTTTATCATTAAAATGTTTTTCTTCCAACTGCTGGAGTGCCTCAAAGTTGAATATATTTTATTTGAATTTAAGGAGTAAAAAAATTAAATTTGGAGTAATGTAAAATACCTAATGTATCACAGAATTAGTTATAGTGAGTATATATGATTTGGGGAGTTTATATCCATTCGAGCAGTGGTGGATGAACTCTTTTCATCTGAAGGCTTTGGTACAACAAGAGATAAGGATGTACCAGCGCTCAGGTTTGGGGAGTACAGAGGAGTCTGCTGCCCTGCAACACAAAGCTTGCATTCCTAGGTGTGCTCTCTCATTCTCAGGTGGCTGAAGACGGTGACTCAGTGTGGCCTAAATGTATTAGAAGAGTCACTGCAGGCTCATCCTGTTCTTAGAATAGACTTAAAATGTTTGAAGTCAGTTAGAGGGGAGTAGATTGTCATTGGAGTGAGAGAAGCCTCAACTCGCTGTTGGCTCAGAGCCTGGGTGACATCAGCAATATGCATCACCACTTGGGGGACTGAGATGAGAATCCAAGGGATCTAACTGAGAGGACAGGATCACCTGCCCTCCTCCTCAGCTAGCCCTTCCACTTGGAAGGCCTGACACCCTCATCTTAGATTTTCTTTACAAATGTCATTGCAGCTAGGTTTAGAAACAGGAAATTTGCTACTGAAATGAGTCAATGAACCCACTGTCCTACCCCCAATAATATAACACATCTGTATCACTTTTCAATATACAAATTGGTCATCAGAATGGAGGGAAATCCACTTCTAAAAGAAAACTCAAATGCCAGATGGTAAACTGACTCTTTGGATTCTACCTAGGAAAGCAGTTAACTCACTTATGGAGCATTCTTTATTGCCACATGAATAATTTGTATATCTCACAGCAGCCAATACCTGGAAGATATTTATAAGCTTCTTTTAAATATGATAAACTGGGGTTCACTTGCCATTTTTTTTCTCAGCTAGGCTATAAGATCTGTGAAAACAGGAGCACCATCTTTTTATGTCTGTATCTCCAGGGCCTAACATATATCCAACCCAAAATAAAGACTTGATTAAAATTTGTGGAGTAGTTTAATAAATATGAATAATTGAATAAATAATATAAGTGAAAGTGTTAGGTTTAAGCCCAGGCTCATATATCTCTAAAGATCACCATCTTTCTATACTGTCAAGGAGTTTGTTCTAAAAACCATTAATTAACTATAATAACACAATTACTATGATTTCCTATCTCATTAGTGTATCATCATTTCACTCTTTATATTAAAAATAATAAAATAATGTTAATTGCATGATTTCTATTATGTCTAGGTTGGATAAACATGTGTAGGAAGTTGTTGAAAGAAAGCAATAGCATTTTAACGTACATTCCTAGTCACCAATTATTTGATACCCTCTTGCCTTGGGCTTGGAGTTTAAAATATTCAGAATTCCATTGGCTATTAAATACTCCAGTCTGGATATTACCAGGTCAAAATTTCTGGACCACCCTATGAAAGACAGCCTTTTTTCATTAAGAAGCAAACAATCAAACAGGCTTCAGTGACTTTTTTTGGAACTCAGAGGATGTGTGAAGGAGGGGGATCCTCCTTCCACAAGAAAGTCAATGCCCACTAGAGATGCCCAGACTTGTCCCCCTTCATTCAGCTTTTCCTGCCAATCTTACACTCAAATGCTTCAAAGCTACAAGATGATTCAGAGCTCTCACGGGCCATTTGAGGGTTTTATTGAGCTGGGTTGTTATTTTTTTATTTTTATTAATCTTACTAACTTAATAGCACTCTGGTCATAGTGAGTCTATGATTTGACCTCAGAAGACCAATGTTGATGTCTTATCTCTGCCACTAGCACAGCCTGATCTTGGACAAATCACTTAACCCCTCTAAGCTACAGTTTCCAGCACACAAAAAGACAGTAATGACTGCTATCCTCCTAGCCTCTGCAGTTTGCTGACTAGCTCAAAACATTTGTTTATATGAAAATATTTGTAAGCAGAAAACATTGCACAACAAATAGGTTGTAGGTTACTTCTCCGCCTCTTTCTCTCTTTCTCTCATTTAGTTGTCTTACACATCATATTCCATCCTAGAGTAAAGAAATTGCACAAAATGATCTCTTTCACAAGAGCTATCCTTCAATACCAACAACCTCATCATCCTCTTCAGCTTTTAGCCCTTAGATATATAACTCATATAACCATATTTGAAGGGGAGCAAGCCTTTCCACTTCTTTTCTACCTAAACATATGTGTTTTAGCTGAAGTCCCAGTACAGCTTTATCTAGCTGGGTAGCCATGACTTATCTCCTTATGACAACCTTCCCCTCACTCCCAGCATCCTCCCAGCTATTGCCACTGTGGAAGAGCCTCCTCCCCAAATTACTTCTCAGAAGATGGAATTACATGGACACATAGTAGCCTCTCTTCTAAACTCATCCCCATGTCACCTTCTACTAAATCTTCCCAGTTTTAGTGCTAAGATATAAAAATGGGATTAATGTAAATGATTTGGGAGTCCTGAAGAAATGTAGGCAATTTTCTCTATCATCTTAAGCCTCCTTCTCCTATTCTGTCCAACGGTAATAATAATGGTATTTGACTGTAGGCTTGTTAGCAAATTAAATGAGATGGAGCATGTGAGGTGTAACACATAGTAAGTATACTATATAGCTGTTAATATTATTAAAGGAAAAACTCTCTGTTTTGCTGGTACATATGAAATCAGGATTTACTTTTTTTTTTTTACATCATTATTGGAGTATAATTGCTTTACAATGGTGTGTTAGTTTCTGCTTTATAACAAAGTGAATCAGTTATACATACACATATGTTCCCATATCACCTCCATCTTGCGTCTCCCTCCCTCCGACCCTCCCTATCCCACCCATCCAGGTGGTCACAAAGCACCGAGCTAATCTCCCTGTGCTATGCGGCTGCTTCCCACTAGCTATCTATTTTATGTTTGGTAGTGTATATGTGTCCATGCCACTCTCTCACTTTGTCACAGCTTACACTTTCCCCTCCCCATATCCTCAAGTCCATTCTCTAGTAGGTCTGTGTCTTTATTCCCGTCTTACCCCTAGGTTCTTCATGACATTTGTTTTTCTTAGATTCTGTATATATGTGTTACCATATGGTATTTGTCTTTCTCTTTCTGACTTACTTCACTCTGGATGACAGACTCTAGGTCCATCCACCTCACTACAAATAACTCAATTTCATTTACTTTTATGGCTGAGTAATATCCCATTGTATATATGTGCCACATCTTCTTTATCCATTCATGCGATGATGGACACTTAGGTTGTTTCCAACTCCTGGCTATTGTAAGTAGAGCTGCAATGAACATTTTGGTACATAACTCTTTTTGAATTGTGGT
This sequence comes from Aethalodelphis obliquidens, assembly GCF_003676395.1. NCBI lineage: Eukaryota > Metazoa > Chordata > Mammalia > Artiodactyla > Delphinidae > Aethalodelphis > Aethalodelphis obliquidens. Next base: position 77,158,630 of record NW_020837948.1, on the reverse strand, counting down.
TTTCTCAGGGTATGTGCCCAGTAGTGGGATTGCTGGGTCATATGGTAGTTCTATTTGTAGTTTTTTAAGGAACCTCCATACTGTTCTCCAGAGTGGCTGTACCAATTCATATTCCCACCAGCAGTGCAAGAGTGTTCCCTTTTCTCCACACCCTCTCCAGCATTTATTGTTTGTTGATTTTTTCTTGATGGCCATTCTGACCGGTGTGAGATGATATCTCATTGTAGTTTTGATTTGCATTTCTCTAATGATTAATGATGTTGAGCATTCTCTCATGTGTTTGTTGGCAATCTGCATATCTTCTTTGGAGAAATGTCTATTTAGGTCTTCTGGCCATTTTTTGATTGGGTTGTTTGTTTTTTTGTTATTGAGCTGCATGAGCTGCTTATAAATTTTGGAGATTAATCCTTTGTCAGTTGCTTCATTTGTAAATATTTTCTCCCATTCTGAGGATTGTCTTTTGGTCTTGTTTATGGTTTCTTTTGCTGTGCAAAAGCTTTGTAGTTTCATTAGGTCCCCTTTGGGTTTTTTTTGTTTTGTTTTGTTTTGATTTGTTTTGCTGTACGCAGGCCTCTCACTATTGTGGCCTCTCCCATTACGGAGCACAGGCTTCGAACGCACAGGCTCAGGGGCTATGGTCATCGGCCCAGCCGCTCCGTGGGGTGTGGGATATTCCCGGACTGGGGCACGAACCCATGTCCCCTGCATCAGCAGGCAGACTGTCAACCACTGGGCCACCAGAAAAGCCCCTATTTGCTTATTTTTGTTTTTATTTCCATTTCTCTAGGAGGTGGGTCAAAAAGGATCTTGCTGTGATTTATGTCCTAGAGTGTTCTGCCTATGTTTTCCTCTAAGAGTTTGATAGTTTCTGGCCTTACATTTAGGTCTTTAATCCATTTTGAGCTTATTTTTGTGTATGGTGTTAGGGAGTGATCTAATCTCATACTTTTACAAGTACCTGTCCAGTTTTCCCAGCACCACTTATTGAAGAGGCTGTCCTTTCTCCACTGTACATTCCTGCCTCCTTTATCAAAGATAAGGTGACCATATGTGCTTGGGTTTATCTCTGGGCTTTCTATCCTGTTCCATTGATCTATCTTTCTGTTTTTGTGCCAGTACCATACTGTCTTGATTACTGTAGCTTTGTAGTATAGTCGGAAGTCAGGGAGCCTGATTCCTCCAGCTCCGTTTTTTGTTCTCAAGATTGCTTTGGCTATTCGGAGTCTTTTGTGTTCCCATACAAATTGTGAAAGTTTTTGTTCTAGTTCTGTGAAAAATGCCAGTGGTAGTTTGATAGGGATTGCATTGAATCTGTAGATTGCTTTGGGTAGTAGAGTCATTTTCACAATGTTGATTCTTCCAATGCAACAACATGGTATATCTCTCCATCTATTTGTGTCATCTTTAATTTCTTTCATCAGTGTCTTATAATTTTCTGCTTACAGGTCTTTTGTCTCCTTAGGTAGGTTTATTCCTAGATATTTGATTCTTTCTGTTGCAATGGTAAATGCGAGTGTTTTCTTGATTTCACTTTCAGATTTTTCATCATTAGTGTATAGGAATGCCAGAGATTTCTGTGCATTAATTTTTTTATCCTGCTACTTTACCAAATTCATTGATTAGCTCTAGTAGTTTTCTGGTAGCATCTTTAGGATTCTCTATGTATAGTATCATGTCATCTGCAAACAGTGACAGCTTTACTTCTTCTTTTCCGATTTGGATTCCTTTTACTTCCTTTTCTTCTCTGATTGCTGTGGCTAAAACTTCCAAAACTATGTTGAATAAGAGTGTTGAGAGTGGGCAACCTTGTCTTGTTCCTGATCTTAGTGGAAATGCTTTCAGTTTTTCACCATTGAGGACGATGTTGGCTGTGGGTTTGTCATATATGGCCTTTATTATGTTGAGGAAAGTTCCCACTGTGCCTACTTTCTGCAGGGTTTTAATCATAAATTGGTGTTGAATTTTGTCGAAAGCTTTCTCTGCATCTATTGAGATGATCATATGGTTTTTCTCCTTCAATTTGTTCATATGGTGTATCACGTTGATTGATTTGCGTATATTGAAGAATCCTTGCATTCCTGGAATAAACCCCACTTGATCATGGTGTATGATCCGTTTAATGTGCTGTTGGATTCTGTTTACTAGTATTTTGTTGAGGATTTTTGCCTCTATGTTCATCAGTGATATTGGCCTGTAGTTTTCTTTCTTTGTGACATCCTTGTCTGGTTTTGGTATCAGGGTGATGGTGGCCTCATATAATGAGTTTGGGAGTGTTCCTCCCTCTGCTATATTTTGGAAGGGTTTGAGAAAGATAGGTGTTAGCTCTTCTCTAAATGTTTGATAGAATTCGCCTGTGAAGCCATCTGGTCCTGGGCTTTTGTTTGTTGGAAGATTTTTAATCACAGTTTCGATTTCAGTGCTTGTGATTGGTCTCTTCATATTTTCTATTTCTTTCTGATTCAGTCTTGCCACGTTGTGCATTTCTAAGAATTTGTCCATTTCTTCCAGGTTTTCCATTTTACTGGCATAGAGTTGCCTGTAGTAATGTCTCATGATCTTTTGTATTTCTGCAGTGACAGTTGTTACTTCTCCTTTTTCATTTCTAATTCTATTGATTTGAGTCTTCTCCCTGTTTTTCTTGATGAGTCTGGCTAATGGTTTATCAATTTTGTTTATCTTCTCAAAGAACCAGCTTTTAGTTTTATTGATCTTTGCTATTGTTTCCTTCATTTCTTTTTCATTTATTTCTCATCTGATCTTTATGATTTCTTTCCTTCTGCTAACTTTGGGGGTTTTTTGTTCTTCTTTCTCTAATTGCTTTAGGTGCAAGGTTAGGTTGTTTATTTGAGATGTTTCCTGTTTCTTAAGGTAGGATTGTATTGCTATAAACTTCCCTCTTAGAACTGCTTCTGCTGCATCCCATAGATTTAGAGTCGTCGTGTCTCCATTGTCATTTGTTTCTAGGTATTTTTTGATTTCCTCTTTGATTTCACTTCGTTATTAAGTAGTGTATTGTTTAGCCTCCATGTGTTTGTATTTTTTACAGATGTTTTCCTGTAATTGATATCTAGTGTCATAGCGTTGTGGTCAGAAAAGATACTTGATACAATTTCAATTTTCTTAAATTTACCATGGCTTGATTTGTGACCCAGGATATGATCTATCCTGGAGAATGTTCCATGAGCACTTGAGAAAAATGTGTATTCTGTTGTTTTTGGATGGAATGTCCTATAAATATCAATTAAGTCCATCTTGTTTAATGTATCATTTAAAGCTTGTGTTTCCTTATTTATTTTCATTTTGGATGATCTGTCCATTGGTGAAAATGGGGTGTTAAAGTCCCCTACTATGAATGTGTTACTGTCGATTTCCCCTTTTATGGCTGTTAGTATTTGCCTTATGTATTGAGGTCCTCCTATGTTGGGTGCATAAATATTTACAATTGTTATGTCTTCTTCTTGGATTCATCCCTTGATCATTATGTAGTATCCTTTTTTGTCTCTTCTAATAGTCTTTATTTTAAAGTCTATTTTGTCTGATATGAGAATTGCTACTCCAGCTTTCTTTTGGTTTCCATTTGCATGGAATATCTTTTTCCATCCCCTCACTTTCAGTCTGTATGTGTCTCTAGGTCTGAAGTGGGTCTCTTGTAGACAGCATATATATGGGTCTTGTTTTTGTATCCATTCAGCCAGTCTGTGTCTTTTGGTGGGAGCATTTAATCCATTTACATTTAAGGTAATTATCGATATGTATGTTCCTATTCCCATTTTCTTAATTGTTGTGGGTTTGTTATTATAGGTCTTTTCTTTCTCTTGTGTTTCTTGCCTAGAGAAGTTCCTTTAGCATTTGTTGTAAAGCTGGTTTGGTGGTGCTGAACTCTCTCAGCTTTTGCTAGTGTGTAAAGGTTTTAATTTCTCCATCAAATCTGAATGAGATCCTTGCTGGGTAGAGTAATCTTGGTTGTAGGTTTTTCTCCTTCATCACTTTAAATATGTCCTGCCTGTCCCTTCTGGCTTGCAGAGTTTCTGCTGAAAGATCAGCTGTTAACCTTATGGGGATTCCATTATGTGTTATTTGTTGTTTTTCCCTTGCTGCTTTTAATATGTTTCCTTTGTATTTAATTTTTGACAGTTTGATTAATATGTGTCTTGGCGTGTTTATCCTTGGATTTATCCTGTATGGGACTCTCTGTGCTTCCTGGACTTGATTAAGTATTTCCTTTCCCATATTAGGGAAGTTTTCAACTATAATCTCTTCAAATATTTTCTCAGTCCCTTTCTTTTTCTCTTCTTCTTCTGAAACCCCTATAATTAGAATGTTTGTGCATTTAATGTTGTCCCAGAGATCTCTGAGACTGTCCTCAGTTCTTTTCATTCTTTTTTCTGCTCTGCAGTAGTTATTTCCACTATTTTATCTTCCAGGTCACTTATCCGTTCTTCTGCCTCAGTTATTCTGCTATTGATCCCATCTAGAGTATTTTTAGTTTCATTTATTGTGTTGTTCATCATTGCTTGTTTCATCTTCAGTTCTTCTATGTCCTTGTTAAATGTTTCTTGCATTTTCTCTATTCTATTTCCAAGATTTTGGATCATCTTTACTATCATTATTCTGAATTCTTTTTCAGGTAGACTGCCTATTTCCTCTTCATTTGTTAGGTGTGGTGGGTTTTTATCTTGCTCCTTCATCTCTGTGTGTTTTTCTGTCTTCTCATTTTGCTTATCTTACTGTATTTGGGGTCTCCTTTTTACAGGCTGCAAGTTCGTAGTTCCCGCTGTTCTTGGTGTCTGTCCCCAGTGGCTAACGTTGGTTCAGTGGTTTGTGTAGGCTTCCTGGTGGAGGGGACTAGTGCCTGTGTTCTGGTGGATGAGGCTGGATCTTGTGTTTCTGGTGGGCAGGTCCACGTCTGGTGGTGTGTTTTGGGGTGTCTGTGGACTTATTATGATTTTAGGCAGCCTCTCTGCTAATGGGTGGGGTTGTGTTCCTGTCTTGCTAGTTGTTTGGCATAGGGTGTCCAGCACTGTAGCTTGCTGGACGTTGAGTGAAGCTGGGTGCTGGTGTTGAGATGGAGATCTCTGGGAGATTTTTGCCGTTTGATATTATGTGGAGCTGGGACCAGTGTCCTGAAGTTGGCTCTCCCACCTCAGAGGCACAGCACTGAGTGCTGGGTGCAGCACCAAGAGCCTTTCATCCACACTGCTCAGAATAAAAGGGAGAGAAAGAAAGAAAGAAAGAAAGAAAGGAAGGAAGGAAGGAAGGAAGGAAGGAAGAAAGAAAGAAAGAAGATAAAATAAAGTTATTAAAATAAAAAATAATTTTTAAGAAAAAAAATTTTTTAAAGAAAAAAAACGGACAGATAGAACCTTAGGACAAATGGTGAAAGCAAAGCTATACAGACAAAATCTCACACAGAAGCATACACATACACACTCACAAAAAGAGGAAAAGGGGAAAAAATCGTAAATCTTGCTCTCAAAGTCCACCTCCTCAATTTGGGATGATTCGTTGTCTATTCATGTGTTCCACAGATGCAGGGTACATCAAGTTGATTGTGGAGCTTTAATCCGCTGCTTCTGAGGCTGCTGGGAGAGATTTCCCTTTCTCTTCTTTGTTCTCACAGCTCCCAGGGGCTCAGCTTTGGATTTGGCCCCGCCTCTGTGTGTAGGTCGCCTGAGGGCATCTGTTCCCGCTCAGACAGGACGGGGTTAAAGGAGCAGCTGCTTCAGGGACTCTGGCTCACTCAGGCTGGGGGGAGGGAGGGGTACGGAGTGTGGGGCAAGCCTGCAGTGGCAGAGGCCGGCGGGACGTTGCACCAGCCTGAGGCGCGCCGTGCGTTCTCCCGGGGAAGTTGTCCTTGCATCCTGGGACCCTGGCAGTGGCGGGCTGCACAGGCTCCCCGGAAGGGAGGTGTGCATAGTGACCTGTGCTCGCACACAGGCTTCTTTGTGGCGGCAGCAGCGGCCTTAGCGTCTCATGACCATCTCTGGGGTCCGTGCTGATCACCGCGGCTCGCGCCCGTCTCTGGAGCTCCTTTAAGCAGCGCTCTTAACCCCTCTCCTCGCGCACCAGGAAACAAAGAGGGAAGAAGAAGTGTCTTGTCTTTTCGGCAGGTCCAGACTTTTCCCCGGACTCCCTCCCGGTGGTGCACTAACCCCCTGCAGGCTGTATTCATGCCGCCAACCCCAGTCCTCTCCCTGCGCTCTGACCGAAGGATGAGCAGACAAGCCTCTCCGGCTGGTGAGTGCCGGTCGGCACCGATCCTCTGTGCTGGAATCTCTCTGCTTTGCCTCCCGCACCCCTGTTGCTGCGCTCTCCTCCGCGGCTCCGAAGCTTCCCCCCTCCGCCACCCGCCGTCTCCACCTGCGAAGGGGCTTCCTAGTGTGTGGAAACTTTTCCTCCTTCACAGCTCCCTCCCGCTGGTGCAGGTCCCATCCCTATTCTTTTGTCTCTGTTTACTCTTTTTTCTTTTGCCCTACTGAGGTACGTGGGGACTTTCTTGCCTTTTGGGAGGTCTGAGGTCTTCTGCCAGCATTCAGTAGGTGTTCTGAAGGAGTTGTTCCCATGTAGATGTATTTCTGGTGTATAATAGTGAGACATGTATGCAAGCAAAATGTCTATGTACAGATGAATGGACAAAGAAGAAGTGGTACATGTACACAATCGAATATTAGCCATGGAAAAGATGAAACAATGCCTTTTGCAGCACCACTGATGAACCTATTCTGTTTAATGAAGTCATATCTCACATGGCACCCATCATCACCAATATAACGTGCCTGCAGTTGGAGGCCTCAGTTTCTTGCCACATGGATCTCTCCTTAGGGCTGCTTGAGTGTCCTCATGACATGGCAGCTGGCTCACCCCAGGATGAGTGATCCGGCCCGCCGTCCCCACGATTGTCGCGGCTTCGGCCGCTCGGGCCCCTCCAGAGCCAGCAGCCTCAGTGAGGCCGCCCTCCCCTCGGGCTCCGGGGAAGTTCCGTGACGGCGGAGGGAAGAGACCCCGAGCTGGGAGTTCAGCTCTGCGGAAACGCGGGCTCCGTTCTCCAGGATTTACTTTTGACATCTGATTATCGTCTATGTTTGCCAACATTTTCACCCTATGTTGCCCCCTAAAGCCACCTCGGTCTGTTTGCTCTTTTCTTTTTTAACTTTGATTAAGAATAAGTGAGACAAAAAAAAAAAAGAATAAGTATGATTTTGCTTTACTTCCGGTACATCAAGTTCCAAGACAACTTAATATAACAACATGAACATTGAACTAAAAGTTATGGGAAGCTGCTTTTACTGTGTATGTACTCCTTTAAATCCAAAGAACAAGATGTAAACCTTTTTTATTTATGTCATCTCCTGTGCTTCAGTCTCCTTGGTGTTTTAACATGAAAGAGGCTGATTTACAATCACTTTGGGCACATTGCCTGTGGAATTCTGAGGACAGGAAATGAAAAAAAAGTGCAGCACACACCCCCGGACATTCCACACAACACGTAGAATAAACAAACAGGCCCCAAATAGGAAACCAAAAGCTCTTGGTCTTATGTTGAGGAGCACCATGAATGCCCTTTGGGAAAGCATGTATTAAAGATGATGAAGTTCTGGGAAAACCCTTCAAGAGGGGTGAAGTTGACCCTGATTAAAGGGTCAACTTCCCCCTTATGTCTAAAGTATGGTGAGTAGTTTTAATGTAGGTAAATTCTGTTACCTGCATCAACATTACGAGAGAGGAGTACCATATTACAGACCTGTGCTTCTCAGACCTTAACAGGAGTCTGGTTCTCTGGGGAACTTGTTGCGATGTAGATACTGATTCAGGAAATCTGAGGAGGGCCTGAGATTCTGGATCCCACACAAGCTCCCAGGTGATGCAGTTGCTGCTGGTCTGCAGGCCACAGTTGGTTTTCAGGCACCTTCTTCAACAAAATCATTGGTGGTGGTTTCCTGCTCTTTATCTATAATACAGTGGTTTTCAACTCTGGGTGATTTTAGCCCTAGGGTAAATTGGCAGTGTCTGGAGACATTTTTGATCTTCACAACTCAGGGGGGCTGCTAACATCACATGGCTAGGGCCACAGATGTTGTCAAACACCCTACAATGCATAGGGTAGCCCCTGGTAACAAAGAATTTCCTGACCCAAAATGTCAATAGTGCCAAAGTTGAGAAATCCTGCTGTAGAAGTACTGTTGTGTGTATCTCTCGTATCAAAAATAATCTGTTGAAAGTGTTCAAAAAAAACTGTGAGGAAAGAGTAGGAACATGTACTATTTAGTTTGGAGTAGAGAGTGAACAGTGTTTAAAACTGTCTTCAAATATATGAAAGGCCATTATGCAGAAGATGGTAACCAGCTGTTCTCCATCATCCTTGAAGAATGAACAGGAAATGTACATAAACGGACTTCTGCTACCCATCCATTCTTTTTCTGCATCTTCCACGCCAGCCAGGCAAATCTCTCCATGATCTTGCAACCATATTTGTCCCGTTCTGTATCTTATTACTTGCAGAGACTCTCCCAAATCCTTGGGACATATTTTCCTCTCACTGCCAAGTTGTATCTCTCCCTCTCCTTAAAAATCTAACTTAAAATTTCCAGCTCCATGAAGTCTTCCTTAACTAAGATGAAATAGTTTCCAGTTCACTTCTATCTACCACTGGCCCACTTTCTCCTTCAATGTATTATCTTTCATTCTATGAACATGTTATTGCCCATCTATGTACAAGGAGCTGTGCTAGATTTTGAGGAAGGATAAGGAAGATGAGTAAGAGAGTCCCTGCCTTTAAGAATTTTCCAATCTAGGGGAAAAAAAAATCTCACACAGGTAACTACAACATAGATAGTATTTAATAATTATTTCTCTGAGGGATTTTTTTAAAAAATAAAAGAAGAGGGCTTAGTAGTTAAAAGATTATTTCCAGGTGGGGAGATCAAAGGAAGACTTTATAAGTAGGTATACAGAAGTATCTTTTTATGAAGAATAATTTTCTCTAAGTTATGTAAAATTTTGTGCATCAAATAAGCATTTAATATTGTTACCAAAATTTGAAGGTTATTAATTAGAGCATGGAATGAGTTGGAGTCTGAATTTAGACTGTACTTATGGCAGAGTTTACAGTGAATAAGGAAAGAAATTTTTTTCTGTTTACACGTAGCTGTATATCATGGTTTTAACAGAGGAGAGTGAATTTAATCGCCTCTGAATATACCTTATGATGCTGTGTGATTTTATAAGGGCGTACTCTTTGGGAAGAATTTTTAGTTACATCTAGGAGGGGAATACTTTGGAACTTCACAAGTATGCTTTTAAAACCAGTACCAGAGATGGAATTTGGCACCATCCAGAACACTTTCAGGAGAGAGTCTCACCTATAAAAGATTTCCATTACCTGAACTACAAAGAAATTGAAGAGATTTAACCCTCAATGAATATGTAGTGTGTGCCAGACATTGAGTAAACTCTTTAGATATATCATCTAATTTAATCTCAACAGATTAGCCTCTCAACCTGTGAGGCTATCACCACCAACAACACTAGAAGGATACGTCAGTGCTAAGTATAAGCTTCCACCCATTGCTTGATTCAGAGAGGGAAGCAGAGCAAATCTCGAGCCTGCATAAGCCAGCTCTGGGTGGAAACAGTCAGCTTGCCTTCCCTTTCGTAGCAGCAAGGAGAAAGCTACCTCTCGAGGCTTAAATGGTGATGCTTGTATCCTCCGTTGTCAAAACAGGAAAATGAAGCTGTTTACATTTCATAGTGGCCATGGTTTACTGTAGGGATCACTACTGGAAGATTATCTGTGACTGCATTAGTCATGTGTGAGCATGAGTTTCTGCCAGCTCCTTCCCACACATTCTGAAATCTTTAGTTCTGGGAAGCGTACAGATACTGAATTACTATGGGATTTTGTTTGAATGTTAATACCTATATTCTTCAAAGTCATTATGTTGATTTCCAGTCAGTAATACAGTTAACATTGCAGACCTTTCTTGTTCCCATTCTTTGAGAGTCATTGCTCTTTTTAATAAGTGCTCAGCTTTGAATGGTAACCTCAAGAATGCCTTCATAATTCGAAACATAGTGGAATCTTAGTTAACTCTATGTAACTGGACTTTGTTTTCCCTCTTAAAGTTCTAGGCTTCTGCATATCATTCAATGTTGATGTGAAAAACTCATTGACTTTCAGCGGCCCAGTGGAGGACATGTTTGGATATACTGTTCAACAATATGAAAATGCAGAAGGAAAATGGTAAGTTAATGGGTTTTGTTCTTGTTGTTTAGTTTTCTTACAAGGTAATGGAAAATATTATTTGGTTACAGTTCGTTTTATGAATGAGACTTAGAATGAATCGTTTATGGTAGGAAATGCAGTCTAATCATTTGGTAATGGAAACTGAAAAGGTGAAAAAGGAAAAATTCCTTGGCAATATTAAAAGACATGGTTAGTGATTCTGTTGAAACCTGGGTTGACCTCAAGGAAGATCCTTATCCAAAATAGTCATTGTTTTGTAAGTAGGTTATTCTGGCAAGAGTTCTTTAATTGTTCTCATTTTAGCATGGCTGAAATTCAGCAGGAGGTATTGGGAGGCAGATGAGATCACTTCCATAATATAATATTGGGCTTATATTTTTGGTGCTTTACTGACCTACTGAGTTTGGTCTATTACTTATAATGAACCTTACTGAATTTCTTTTATACACTTTAAAAACCCTTTAATATTGGTTAAGTTCACTTTAGTATGTTTTTTTAAAGCATATTTAACTTTTGAAAATTATACAAAATTATTAGAGTTCTTTTGCTTTATATTTAACATAATTTTTAGGGAGTCTTTTTATTTTTTAATTGGACCTTGTAGAAAAAGAGAACAGGAGTTAAACTTTGCTTCAGTTTAGTAACTTAAACTAAACAAGCCCACTTTTCTAGTGACTACAGTAATACAAACAAAAATGGATCTATATCTATTTGGAAAACAGTGAGCTATCTCTCTACTATATTTCACAGATGAAAAGATGTGACTTTTCGATATTTCACTTTACCTTCTAGACTTGCTTAATTTGACAATAATCCTCTAAATAGTATCAAAGTAAGAATTTGAGTTCTCACATTTTTCAAGTACAGATATTGTATCCTGGGTATAAACTAAAATTTGTGGAGGTGCTTCACTCTTCTTCTCTCCCTATAAATATCTCAGATAAGACATCTAATAATAGAGTATGGGTTTTTATATCCTCTGTCTTTCAATCCTATGCTCTCACTTTACCACCCACCTCCTTTTTTAAGGTTAAATGGATAAAGTCATCCCTCTAGACACCAATTTTATTCTTTTAGGCATTATGTCTGCAATTCAGGGAGTTCTACCTCTGGGAGAATAATGTGAGTGGGCCAACTGGTCAAGCTTCTCTTTGTGCATAAGCTAGAATAAACTGACACTCAGTGCATGTTTTTCTTAAAAAGCTTAACTTTTACATAAAACACATATTACAGTGAATTTTCACTTATTACTAATAGTTACATAAATTTTAAAGAGGAATAGCAAAACTTAAAGTCTTAAACCACCTACTTAAAATGAACTGTCTTTTTAAAGAATAGTCAAATAACAGTCAGCCCTTCCTATTCACAGGTTTCGCATTCACTAATTAAACCAACTATGGTACCAGAGTTGCGGTGGGCGGACTGTACCAGGCCGTTTTATAGAAGGGACTTGAGCATATGCGAAGTTTTGTAGCCACTGGGGGCCTGGAACCAGTCCCCCGCGGATGCCGAGGGATGACCGTATTGTTAGCAGATTTTATGAAAGTCTGGTTTTCATTCTCTGATAGTGAGGAAAGCCTGTAAGCTTCCTCCCTCATCCAGCCCTGTCTCTCTGATTTTAGGGCAGTCTGCTATCAGAAGCCCTGAATTATCTGAATGAATCTTAGTAGAGTAAGAAGGCATTCATATTTCCTCTTGGGACTTTAGTGCACCCATACGATTTCTTCAATTCAAGAAGGAGGAAGTGATGCTTGATTCTTAAGCTGAATCTTGAAAGATGACTTACCTTTCAATAACATCAGAGATGTCACTCTAAGCTGGGAAGCTACATAAACAAGGGCATAGACCTGAGGATAAGTGAGAGTGTTGGTAAGCAAACAGATCTGACGTTGGGATGATAGAGGGGAAAGACCTTAAAAGCCAGACAAAGGAGCTTGTACCTAAGTAGAGGGTACTGAGAAGCCATTATAAGTTGTTTTATGAAACTTAGTTTAGGAAATTATGTATAGATTGGATCGGAGAAAGGAGTGCCTGAAATCGGGGAAATCCACAGACAAGCAAGGACAGCAATCTGCTTAAACAATGAGGCCTGGACAAGGAGGGCGAACTGCAATGAAAGAATAGTGTACCCGAGATAAATGTAGGTGAATAATTAAATCTGAGTGGAAGTCTGGGAATGGCAAATGAAGGTATAGGAGGTGTCAAACACATTCCAAAATGTCTACACTGGATTACCGGGAAGTGGGTAGTCATTCAGAGACAAATGTACAGGAAAGGAAAATCAGTTTTATCAGGAAGTTGATGAGTATGGTTTTAAACAGCTTGAGTTCAAGGTAATGTCTAGGTACTTGGAAACTTCAAAATGGAAAACAGAAAGAGGGAGAAGTTAATGTATTAGGGGACATGTTTAGAAAGCAAGAACTGGTTTGGGTTCCCGCTTGCAACCCTGTGCATTGCCCAGCATCCGGCACAGGACCTTAAGCATAATATGCACTCGATAATGCACTCCACTCAGTTGGCTGAACAACCGAATCTAGTTTAACTTCCTGTCCTCATTGATGAAAAAACAGAACACATAAAAGAGTAAGGTTAAAAGTGACTCTCCCATAACTATTATCAAAACAAAGTGTTGGCAAGTATGTGGAGAAAAGGGAACGTTTGTACATGTTAGTGGGACAGTAAATTGGTGCAGCCACTGTGGAAAACAATATAGAGGTTCCTCAAAAGAACTGAAAATAGAGCTACCCAGTTCTGGGTAAATATCAAAAGGAATTGAAATCAAGATCTCAGATATCTGCATTATTCACATGTTCACTGCAGCATTATTCACAATAACCAAGACTTGAAAGCCATCTAAATGTCCATTGTCAGATGAACAGATTTTAAAGATATGTTATATACATACAGTAGAATATTATTCTGCCTTAAAAAAAGAGGAAAAATTTTCCATTTGAGACAACATGGATGAACCTGGGGGACGTCTTGCTAAGTGAGATAAGCCTGATGCAGGACAGATACCACATGACTCCACTTATATGAGGAACCTAAAATAGTCAGACTCGTAAAAGCAGAGCATAGAATGGTGGTTACCAGGGGTTCAGAGGAGGGGAAAACAAGGAAGCATTAGTCAAAGGGTACAAAGTTTCAGTTAAACAAGATGAATAAATCCTAGAGATTTACTATACAGCACAGTGCCTATAGGTAGCAATACTGTGTTGTACAGTTAAAATTTGTTAAGAAGGTAGATCTTAAGTTGTGTCCTTATCACAAAATAATAATAATAAATAACAACAACCACTACTAAAGAAAGCAGGAGGAAACTTTTGGAGGTGATGCATATGTTTATGGCATAGATTGTGGTGATGGTTTTAAGGATGTATACTTATCTCCAAACTCATCAAGTTGTATACATTAAATTGGTACAGCTTTGTGTATGTCTTTCATACTTCAATAAAGTGTTTTGTTTTTTGTTTTTTTTGCGGTACGCGGGCCTCTCACTGTTGCGGCCTCTTCCGTTGCGGAGCACAGGCTCCGGACGCGCAGGCTCAACGGCCATAGGCTCAGGGGCCCAGCCACTCCGCGGCATGTGGGATCTTCCCAGACCGGGGCACGAACCCGTGTCCCCTGCATCGGCAGGCGGACTCTCAACCACTGCGCCACCAGGGAAGCCCCGTTGTCGTTGTTGTTTTTTTTTAAAGTGACTCCCCTAGGGAAATATAACTACTTGGGGCCAGAGCAGAAAATAGGGCTCAAGTCTCTCCACTCCCAGTCTAGGACTGTTGTCCTTATTAGAACTATATTAAAAAGTAAATGTTGATAGTAACTGTATCTGGCGTATAATACTTTACATTTTAATATGTGTGTGAGAGTTTGTGAGCATTTGAATGTATATATGGATATCAGATACTGTGATTCCATTCTGACATTCCATATTTACAATGATTTTATGGAAAAGGTGTGAAAAATCAGGGAAACAAAAACAGTGTGGTCAATTGAATTTAAAAGTAAATAAACTACAAAAATCTAAATGTCCAAATCTTTAAGGATGGCATGGTAGCAACATACCATTCTAAAGAGATCCAGGCACTGGTCATGCAAAATAAATTTTAGTAATATGTTTGGATATTCTGTAAGTGTTTATAAAATCAGGATGCAGACTTATTTTAAGAAATGGACTATGAAATAATTGACATATTTGGGAGAACATGAATTTTGTTATTTAATTTTCTCCAGAGGTGGGAATCTGGAGATATTTTTTTTAATTAAAAAAAAAATTTTTTTTTTTTTAAATCATCCTGACGCATCTTACATCTTGCTGAAGTATGCGTAAAGGAGTACTTGTTGACCCATAACAAGTGCAGTCTGTGTATTTGAAAAGCATTAGTTTAAATCTTTGGAAAGAGTAAACAGTTAACAGAAAAGGCGGCCTATGCCCCCCTTTATGTTTCAGAAGTTTCCTGTGGAGTACAACCTACTTTATATCTTTGGCTCGGAAGCCACATGTTTTTTCAGTAGCAGAACACATTATGCTTCTGATTAAATTCAGCTGTTGTTCATTATGATTAGCATGAGCTGGAGCATCCAAGTAACTGCAACGTGGTTCAGAAGAATCACAAAGAATACAATTGGTTTAATAATTTTGCTTTGAAGAGAAGAAACTCAAATGTGCTCAGCATTGCGCAGCCTTCCAGAGTTAGTGGTAATCACCAGTATAGCAGGGCTCTGGCAGATGGGAAAAAAATGAGATGCTGGTGTGGGACTTTCCACTCTTTGTTGTTCTTTGCTTCCTTTCTTCCAGCATGTGCACCCACCCCTCTGAGTGCTATCTAAGCATCCATTCTTAGGGGCTTCGGTGACTTCAGTGGGCCTGTCTTTTCAAAATAGATTCTCATGATGCAAATACTTCCCTAGCCAATCCCCAACCCAATATATATCAAAATGTACTGGTTTCATGCCTTTACCCTAGAGGACCCTGCTTTGTGCCAGGTAAGGTTTACTAGTGGGCTCAAGTGACTGATGCCCTGTTTCCAATGTATGTGTGTTTTAAATAAAGCCTATTCAAGCTTGGGCTGAAAAGACTTTTTAAAAGTTTTATCAAATTTTCTCTCACATATTTTAATATAAAGTTTATTTTAAATTGCTTATAATATCTTTTGAAGTTGAAATTTCCTCTTTGCCAAACGTCAGTTCTTTGGTTCATCTCATTTCTACCCCTCTACCTTTTATGACTGAAAAGCACAACAGCTCATGGGGCCACTGTATAACTTCATTCTCTAAGACGACCAAACACTCTGTTGGTTTTTGTTTTTTGTTTTTTAATGCCTGGCAGGAGGTACTTGGCACTCTGATACAGACTTTGGCTTGGAGATCAGGAAAGAGTTAGGTGAAAAGAAATAATGTAAATATGAGACAACAATCTCCAGGAAACTATCTTTTACAGACGAAAAACATATAAATATGAAACAGAGCAGTCAGAGGCCAGCTACCCTTCAAATAAATATAATAGCAGTCATATTGACAAAAATAACTATTATGAATAGGAAGCATTTCTCAGTTTATTAAATTTTATATTTGGAGCTTTTTCATGGAGAAAAAGTGTTTCTCTCACTTTGATGACCTTTGAGTTCATCAGGTGTTTCTCTAGTGATCAATAATGAGACCCAGAACATTCTTTAATCCTCAATCTGCATACAAATCATTGCAATAATATCATATAAAAAGCAGAAATTTAATATAAATAAAATTTAACGAGTTAAAGCAAACTTGCATTAAAGTTTAAAGTAACAATATCCATCGTTCATGAAACAATGTGCTTTGGGTCTTCACCTTGACCCTGTGTGTTTGAGTGAATATGACTGTTATCCTCATTTTCTAGACAGGAAGCTGGGACTCAGAGAATGAATTGCCAAAGGTTTAACACAGCGAGTGTGACAGGGCCAGGATGTGGAACCCCAGCCTTATGCCTTCAGCCAGTTTGCTCCTATAACAGCAAGAATTCTCTACAACCTTGACCTGTGGAAATGCTGTGTCACCCAAAGGCATATATGGTATTCTGCTTAAGCAAAATATCCAGCCTCTAAAGTGAAAACAAAAAAGACTTCACAATTAGGACCTCTTAGCTGGTCACATGAATGACCAGGTATTCCTTATGCAGATTCTTAGAGCATTTGATGCAGTCATAATTTATTCATTCAATAAATATTTATCGAATGCTGATTTTTATATCTGGCTCTGTTGGAGTCACTCAGGATATATGAGTGAATGAATAGGTGAAAATTCCTGCTGTTGTGGAGTTTATATTCTATTGGGGATGGACAAACAAAAAACAAATAATAAACTTAATAAACAGGTAGGTTATATGTCAGAATGTAATAAGTGCTGTGAGAAAAAATAGAGCAAGATAGCGGGGCTTGAGAATATTGAAGATTCCTAAAATTCCATAAACTCTATGCTGATATTCTTCTAGGATCTTGTCATTTTTATGCAGCTTGGGAAAAGTGAGGCTTTCTTAGGATTAAGGGGTGGGATATATTCCAGAGTTGCATGTTTGATGTCAGAAATACACAAGTTTGTTTTATATTCTACGTCCTGTGTCCTGCTTACCCATTCTTTATCACTGCTTCCAACTCTCAAACTCCCTGTCTCAGTCCTAGCCTACTACACTCTACCGTTTTCTGAGTTCTCACACCCCAGGCTTTACTTATCCAGAATATACAATAGGCCATGGCTCCAGTTGCTATATCAGGTTATTTCCAATTATCATCATACTCTAGAGGTTTCTATTGGCCTAGGGTTCAAATATAAATTCCAGAACCTTTCCTTCAAAGTCTACTGCTTGCCAGTCTCAACCTTCCTACTCCAGGTTATACAGAAGCTTTATGC
This sequence comes from Aethalodelphis obliquidens, assembly GCF_003676395.1. Classification (NCBI taxonomy): domain Eukaryota; kingdom Metazoa; phylum Chordata; class Mammalia; order Artiodactyla; family Delphinidae; genus Aethalodelphis; species Aethalodelphis obliquidens. The sequence continues at coordinate 77,141,505 of NW_020837948.1, read as the reverse complement.
TGTGTTCCAGTCACCCATACTTCCTCATTACCTTCCATTTTCAGCCCTCATGCTCCTGTTTCCACATTTTTGCCTGGGATATCTGTGATCTCTCTTGTCTCCTGCCTTATAACCTAATAACTTTATTATTAACATACTGTTCAGAACTCACTTTTTTATAGATTGTTCTAGATTTTCCCCAGTTAATGGTTCATGTTTTCCAGCTAATTAGTACTCCTCCATACACTTACAATTTGTTCTGTTCAGATGATGGACTCTTAGAATTGGAAGGGTCTTTGGAGGCCTGGAGTTTGCGGCATGTGGGCTCCAGTTAGGTGCACAAGCTCAGTAGTTGCAGTGCGCGGGCTTAGTTGCCCCGCGGCATGTAGGATCTTAGTTCCCCAACCAGGGATCGAACCTGTGTCCCCTGCATTGGAAGGTGGATTCTTTACCACTGGACCACCAGGAAGTCCCACATCCCTCTTTAAAAGCTTCAATAGTTCCCAACTCTCCACTCCATACAATAAATCCAAAGTTCTTAAAGTGCACTGTAAGAACATATGTGATCTGGACCCTATTTACCTTGCCAGACTCAAGTTCCACTCCAGCTACCCTGAGTTACTTGAACTTACCAAAAAAGCCATGTACATCCCTTCTTGCTTCTAAGACTTTGCTGAAACTGCACCAAGTTCAGAACTATTCAATATGGTAATAGTACATTTATATTTTTGCTTCTCCCCTAAGTTTTAAGCAACCTTAAAAATTGTGTTTTATCCATTTTATATTCCCAGTGCCTGGCATTAATGCTGAGCATGTAGGATTTTCTTTATAAACATTAATCAATCTGTCTAGTCTCAACTTAAATACTTTCATAACATATCCACTACTTTTCTCCAAACTGTTTTAACTATAAAGCTTGTTTAATCAATCACATTACAAAAGGTTTTGAAAAATTGGGGAAAAAAACCTTAAAGCCTAACCATAATTTCCTTAATAGAATTTGTTTTTTGGTGTACTCCCTTTTAAACTATGTTCTACATAGATAGAGTTGTCCATCATCTGAAAATATGTATATAATAATAAAAAGAACCAACACTTAGATAGCACATGTTATAAGCCAAATACTGTACTAAGCATTCTATATACATTAGCTCATTTAATGTTCATGATGATCGTGTCCGGTAGCTACTCTTATTATTTCCATTTTACAGACGAAGGAACGAAAGCACAGAGGATAACTGGCTTGTCCTAAACCATACAGCTAAGTAAAGGGTAAAACCATGATTTGAACTCATGAAGTCTGGCACCAAAGTTCATGCTATATTTTCTGGAGAGGATTAAATTACTTAGGACATGGAAAACACTTAAAACAGTGTTCTGCACATGGTATAAATTCAATAAATGCTGGCTGTTTTTATCATTGCTGTTATAATAAGTACATTGAATATAATTTGGTATCTTTCACTTCAAATTGTCATAGATTTTCAACAAATTAGGTAGGTTTTTACTTTAAATTAGGTCATCACTAATTTTTTATCCTACCATGCAGTCTTATTAACTATTTTTTTATGACTGCACAATATTCTATGGAATGAACCTACAATAATTAATTAGTCTTGCTGTTGATCACACTTCTTTTAAACTTTTATGATTATATATACCACTATAAGCATTATATCTTTATGCATTAAGCTTGTTTCCTTTAATTTAGGTCATTTTTTTAGGACAGATTCCCAGAAGAATTATGCGTTAAGGGGTTTGAACATTTTTATGGTTATTTATGTATATCAGAAATGGCTTTGCAGAGGCATTATATCACAACTATGTCTTAGGGAGTCTGTTCAACAATTCAGTATTTGCAATTGTTGTAAAACTTATTTCCATAATACCAGCTTTGTCCAAAGGACTTACACAAAATAAATCCCATCCCTTTTCAATATGACAAACTTTCAAATTTTGAAAATTTTTAAAAGGAATGCCCAATCCACCTGCACTCCTTCACAACCTTTCAACTCTCCTTCAGACGTTTTTTTCTCCATGCTAAACGTCCTCAACTTTCCCTCAAGCATCTCTGGTCTGACAAAATTACCAGAATCTTAACTATCTGAGTCATAGTCTCCTAAATACATTCCATTGTGCCTATGTCCCTCTTAATTTGGAGATTCCAGACATGGCCCGACAGTGCAGAGCACAGAGGGGCTATCACTCTCCTTGACCAGGGCATCTATTTCTAGCAGTGATGCCTAAGGTCACATTACCATTACCATTTTTGGCACTAAAATACACTGTTGGCTCATGTTTTCTTGCTGTCAACTAAATCCTCCATGACTTTTTCACACGAACTTCTATTAAGTCAGGTTTCCGACATTCTGTACTGATGTAGATAATAGTACACAGTTAAGTGAAGTTGTTTACATAGGTTCTTATTAAACTTTACTAGTTCAAGTTTCTTGTTCCAGAATGTTGACACTTCTGAATGCCCAAATTGGTATTTTGATTTACTTGATGAGTACCTTTATGCTTTCTGTGTCTTCACTTAAGTCATTAACAAAGGTATAGCCTAAGTCAATCCCAAGTGCAGTCTTATGGTATATAATTAGAGTCCTTTGGTTGCTAGTAATGTGTCTTTGTTTTTTTTTAAACTTAATTTAATTTATTTTTTTATACAGCATGTTCTTATTAGTTATCCATTTTATACATATTAGTAATCAGTGTGTTTGGATATAGCTGTTTAGCCAGCAATGAATCAGCAGCTGTGGATCCCAAAAAGTACCTTAACATTCAACCATATTCACCCATCCTGTTCCTGAAGATATCATAGGAAACCTTGTTAAATGGCTCGCTAGGACTAAAATAAATCATGATTATGTTTTTTCCATTAATTATTATTAGACTGATTTCATACTTCTGTCTAAAAAAACAATAAGTGATTTTAAACCTGAGTCTCATAACTATCCTTATTTTAAGTGCCTACAAACTAGTATATACTAATATTAAACCTTATGATATAATGTTTATACTTCCTGACCTCTCTATGACATTATCAATTCCTCGTGGGAAAAAGTCATTTATACTTCAATGTGTGTTTTGTAAATTAACACAGCAGCAGGCTTAACCAATAATTATGATTCAGCCCCCAAATAAAAAAAAAAATGTGTTAAAGTAACATATAATACAAGAAACTAAAATATTCTCAAGTCTCTCTCCTATATATTTTACTGTTTTTTAATTTAAATCAATCTGCAATTTGAAGAAGACACTCTGCTTATTTTAGATAACATTAAGTTACTAACTGAGGATGGCTATCTAATTATGTCTATGGGAGCTACGGTCAATCGTCTTCGAACTAGTCATACAGTAACAAAAATAAAATGTTTCTCATTATTCAAAAGTGTTAATTGAGTTATTTAATTTCCAGGGTGCTTGTTGGTTCTCCTTTAGTTGGACAACCCAAGAACAGAACTGGAGATGTCTATAAGTGTCCAGTTGGGAGAGGTGAATCATTACCTTGCATAAAGTTGGATCTTCCAGGTATGTAAAGTCAAAATATTAAAGTCTGGGGCTTCCCTGGTGGCGCAGTGGTTGAGAGTCCGCCTGCCGACGCAGGGGACGCGAGTTCATACCCCGGTCCGGGAAGATCCCACATAACGTGGAGCTGCTGGGCCCGTGAGCCATGGCTGCTGAGCCTGCGCGTCCGGAGCCTGTGCTCCGCAACAGGAGAGGCCACGGCAGCGAGAGGCTCGCGTACCGCAAAAAAAAAAAAAAAAAAAAAAAAAAAAAAAAAAA